>NC_087512.1:36389097-36689097 GCF_036417665.1 Passer domesticus | reverse complement strand
GTGAAAAGTTCTTCTTCTTTAAAGAATTAGAATCTCATGCAGCAAATGTCAAAAACCTCTGTCTGTGATTCTACAGAGAAGCTATTTAAATAGACCAAAAGAGAGACCAACTTAGAAGATCACCACTCAAAACTACACTCTGTTTCCTTCTAACACATGAAGAACTCTCACCATCCTATCTCTGCCACCTTACGACAAAAACTTAACAAGCAGTTTCGGAAAGATTCTTGATATATTTTGAGTTTGGTACTATTCTTCCTTAGAAGACACACCTCACACCTTTTCTAAGAGCAAGAAATGATGACAAAAAATTGTCAGCTGTATCTCATACTTAGCTCCATTGGCTTTATCCTGAATCTTGGTATGTTTTCCTCCTTTCTTGCAAAACAAACCAACTATGGAAGAAAGAAGCAAGAAACCTAAGCACGAGACACAAACAGTTTGGCAGCTTAAAATGAGAGTGGAAGTAAAATTAACTCCAAACTTATTACGTTTATTGCATTAATTTCCAGCCAACCTCATGATATTCCATGGCATGATTTAACATTTGAAGTTGGCAATACAGTATACCATACAACTACATAGCTATAAAGAGACCAATTCAAGTTTAGAATGTGGACTATAACTTTGTTGCCTGACATTTGCACATTTAAGTGTCTTAGCCATAACACCACAGTGTTTTTAATACCAGAGCGTTATGTACCTGTCTGGGGCTAAGACAATTTTTATGTAGAAATCCTATCCATACAGGCAAGAAATCACTATTAGAGTTCTATTTATTATTTGTTACATATTTTAGCTATATTTAAAAAGCATTCTTTAAACAAAAGGAATATGGACACCTGTTTTTGATATTATGCTCAAAACCATTTCTGCTACACTGAATTACAGTTTGTGCCACCACTAAGACAAACAGTTATCAGGGGAAAAAAAAAAGTCTGAGAAGTACTTGAAGTAGAATCACAGAATAGAGTGGGTTAGAAGAGACCTTAAAGTTCATCTAGTTCCATTCCCCCTGCCTTAGGCAGAGACATCTTCCACTAGGTACCACTGGAACTGTAAAACTATTACCTTGAACCAAGACAGAACTTATAAGAATTTAGATAAACAGAAAGACAAATAAGTATTCTCAAAACCAATTCATAATTTTGCATTTTAAAACAAAGATTTATTTTTAAACTGAACGTTCAAGTTTCTGACATAGAACAGAATTTCTTGACTATAGATATGTTTGGCTTTCAGATACACTTATGTCATGCACTAGCTAACGCGAGCAACCTTCGATATAGCCAGCATTTCATATTATCATATTTGTTCTGCCCCTGCTGCACCTTGTGGCTGAACCTGTGGTTTTCTGAAAGTCAGAGACTAGATGTACACAATTTGCAGACCACAAATGTAACTTTTTTAACAATTATACTTGCACTGTTCACAAATGAACCCACATTTTAGATAAGCCAAATTCTCTATTACATCCATAAACAGTACACTACAATTATCCATAAAAGAAAGAAAAAAAAAAAGTAAGACCAAATTGATAATTCTGGATTCTCTGTCTGAGAGACTCAATGTTAAAATTTTTTCACCAGTTTTAATTCACCTAGTCTATGGCATTCAATGTGATTGACTGGTGTAAGCAGCCCTTTCACATTTTGTAACATAAATCAAAATCAGAATCTTAAGGAGCTTACAGTGACAATTATTTCACATGCCTGAATCCTCATGTTTGAAGTTATGTCCATAACTGAGACAAGCAGCCAAACACTTTAAAACCAGCTTTACAATCAGCTCTGCAGTCTTAATTCTACTTTCCTAATGTCTATTTTGCGCAATGAAAAAGCTCCTCTAGGAAAACTGGTAATGAGATCAGCAAGTGTATAACTAAAACCTGCTCCACAATGCACATACACAATAGGGCAGGATCAAGTTTACACAAATGATGCAAAGCCTGGGCATCCCAGCAAAGCAATACTTCACTCTGAAACCTATCTGCTAATTAATGTTTTTTTCCTGTGCTGAATGACCTCAGCACTTCTTTTTTGCCTCTAGAAGGACAGCAAATCTCACTGCACAAAATGGTGCAAAAGCTATATACAAAATGGTGATGCAGCTTGGCTCTCTTGGTGAACAGTAAGTCCTGATTGCTCAGAAGGAGCCTTATGCCTGTATCATATTTCCAGCCACAATGGACAACCCAAAGAGCAGTAGTGCTAGGCAAGAGGGGAGCTTCTCACTGCAAAGGTACACATCTCTTTTCTTCCTCCCTCTGCCTTCTCTCTCCCCTACTACTGCCCCAAAGGGGCTGGAGGTTCGCACTGGAATGCTCTCCCTTATAGCAGGTACCTTTCATAAAAAAAAATAATAATTAAAAAACATGAGTATTTTTATAAGGGAAACTGTTAGGTGACCATAACCACAGGTCACCGCTGGCCTCCTCTGCAATTGCAAGTCAGCCCATAAACTAATACAGTCAGTGAGGCAGCATCATAGCAATTAGTATATTTCAAAGATAGAAAAATGCTTTTATGTTTAAGCACTGTAGAGCACAGCCTTTTGCCAGTAAAAACAGAGCATATGTCTTAATTTAAACATTTGCTCAGCATGTTTTGTGGTACTTCCTGTGTCTTAAGCATCTGTCTGAATTTGACTAAACAAGTGGGATAAAACGACACTTTCCTTTGCTGATGAACAGCGAAAACTGGATGATATGGAAGCTCTTGTCGTCATGCACGCTATTCTGCAGTTGCAAGGAGAAAGGTTATTTCAACAGTAACTCATAGAGTAGTAGCAACAACAAACTTGCCAGTAATTACCAGGACCTCTCCACAGAACAGCTGCCTAACAGCTGTGAGGAAAGAAAGCACAGAACCTTGTTACAGAACTTAGCAGCTATTACCAAGTAAAAGGTTTCTGGTTTAACTCCAGAATAATAAATTTTTCAACTTTTCATAAGCTTCTACGCTTTTCTGTGGCTTCAGAGGCTAAATAACCTAAAACTGGGACAAACAAAGCCTCAGTTGTCAAACTGATTTGACAGCCTATTTTTTACATTTTGTGACTTTAATCAAAATGCCACTTGTTTTTCTCTTCCTCCTTAACAGTACTGTGTGAGCTGCAGTCTTCAAAATTTCACTCCTAATCTCTCTCATTTTGAAGTTCTTCCATTTAGTTCTGACTACCCACTGCCTGTATCTCTATTAAATCTTTCCTACTGTTTACAATAGAGAACAAATTCAGTCAGTATAATTTTAGTTGGCTTTCCAGCTATTTTTCAAATGCAAGACAACATACACTCAGCTACTGAATGTGTCAAAAGGAAGTCCACACGTGCATGCGCATGCATTCATGCCAAGCCCAGGTTTTCGCCAAAAAATAAAGAGAAGAAAGAGGAGTGTATTATTCTGTTGCACAGGTAGAGCACACAAAACCCATTTCTCTTTAGTGTATGTGTTTTATCACCATGAAGATGAAAAACAGTCAAAATTCTGCCCTAAATTAAACAAACTGATTCCCGTCTTTAGCCCCATAGGAAAATAATTTACTAAGTCTTAAGAAACAAGCAGAGTAAAGGCTGGGATATCATAGAGCCCATATATTAACTCAGTCAGCAATAAATCTCCCCTTACTCTCCATACTACTTTCTTAAATAGCTCACTATAAAGCCCTAACCTAATTAAAAACAGCTTTCTCGGCAACAGTGGCCTTGATTTCACTTATTTACACATTAACTGCAGCCTCCGTTTGGCCAATCCAGTCTATTCCCTGTACCACACAGGGCCTTTTATCTGCCCTGGACAGCATTTTCTCCAGCAGATGAAGTAGATGCCGATTGATTTGCTGTCGAGCATGGTAAATTAATAGCAACAAATTGCTGAGGGCCCCATCTCACTGCTCCACCATGCTTCGGCAGTTTTGCTTTATTTGCTCCATGATGGGCAGCAGTCAGGCCTCTTCAAGTCAATTTCTTCTTAACAACCTGCAATACTTTTCAATGGTGAAAATAGAGCTATTCCTTGTAAGACAGAAATCAATATCCTATTGCCCTTAGAAAATGCTAAACAAGCAGTATTGGCAATCCACTTGGTACTAGAGGGTATCAGATATAATGCAAATCCATACTGCTTCCCTCCTCGTAGTTATTACAGCTTGCTAAAAGGTTCCTAATGCCATTTATCATCATTTACCATCGACTACTGCAGCTATGATTATGATATCCTATCAGCTAGCAGAACCCTTTCATTTCTATCCAATTAATATTTTAGCAGCACTCAAATGGTTGCTACCCAAGTCTTGTAATAAAATTTACATGGATTGGACTGATTTTTTTTTCCTGTGATCTTAAAAAGCCATTTCATTTATTTTTTAATACCCAACTTCTTAAAACACCTAAATTTTCATTCCAAAAATGCTGAAATTCAACATTCTAGTACATGAATTAATTCAAATATGACAGTCTAGGCAAAAAGTGCGAAAAAGAATTTATGTATTGACATCTCCAAAGAAACATAAAATAAAAAATTAATGCTGTATCTTATTTATACTTTCCATCAGTCCCATTCATAAATATCTCTTGTCTACAGCCAAATACAGACACTTATTTTACAATTACAATTCTCAATTAAACATTCAGCAAGGGTATTTGATTACAGCAATTTAAATAAACTGTTTACCGTAACACTAAAACACTCTAATTTCAGAAATTAAACCAATTGACCACCTCCAAGTACCAACAGTATGTTAGAAACACAGACCAGTCAATTAACTATTCATTCACAAAATATCAACTGAGCCTCTTAAAAATGTTTAAAAAAGTAACTTAATAACAAATAGGCATCTTTAGACTCGAGCATTATGCTAATATTAAAATTTAAAATAGTAGGGACATATCTGCTTATACTGCAACCGAAAATTCCTAATCCAGTATCTTTTTTTTTTTTCCAGAACATGTCAGTTTTGAAGCTGCATTGATCCTAATACAGAATATCAAAAATCAGCTTAGTATATTAGGCTATAACATCACATGCGACAACATACCCTACATTTGTCTTTTAAAAAATTACAAATGCCTAATTCTACCAGTCTAATGCTATTTACTCAGTTACCAAAATTTAAATTAATTATGTTCTCAAACATAATTGTTAAAAATTGGCAACATTATGCAGGCTTAATTAAGATTAAATCCAATTTACTAAATGTACTTTAATTGGTACTAATTACATTAGCTTTCCTTTCAGAATGACAAATTCCCCATAGGTTTCACTTTAATAGTCTTCTATCAAAATCAACACAGGATGACTGATGATGAGCATCACACAAGGGGTAGGAGAAGAGATGCTCTTCCCCCCCCTCTGCCCCCAGCCACACAGGCACACTCACTACTGCTGCTTTCTGCACATTTATCCTTTTATCAATTTGCTAAGTCACAGAGTCATGACTCTATCACACATCATTTTCTGTTCCAGTGAAAAATTTCTCTAAAAATAAATACTCTGTGGCTGGAAGCAGCCAAGAAGAACAGAAGCTTTAACAGAAAAATACACAAAGGTTTCAAATATCAGGGCCACCAATTACTAGGGTACTTCCAAGGACTCCAGGGAGTCCTGCTCTTGAACCCTTTGAGACGCAAATCTAATAAGTGAATAAGCCTAACCTGATCTTGAGAACTAGGCCCAATTACGCCGAAGGGCAACTTCACCGCATTATTGCCTGCTTTCCATTACAAGGGCATCCATTGAGTACATCTGGAAAAGAACCTGAGAGGAACCAAGGCTGTCTGCCCAGAAAAACAAATAAAGACAGATATGCCTCTGTGCTAAAGTGAAAAAAAGAAAGAAAATATAATAAGTAGGTGGTTTGCAGGGCTGTCTGTATTTCATAATGTGATAAACTGCCCTCAGGATTTTTTATATGATTGAATTTAGAAAGCTGGGGGGGCAAGGGAGAAGGAAAATAAAAAAGGGTGAATCACTCAATTTCAGCGGACTGAAATTCAAAGATAGGAGAGGAGGGAATTTAAGGTGGTAAACTAAAAAATCTTCACACACATCGAATGAAGCAATCAATGTCATCTATACAAATACCTAACTGGACCATAATACCATGATCATAATGGAAAATGGTAGTATTTTGCATTTGCTGAGGCAAGAGGAAAAAGGAAAAATACAACACTGTGTCAATAGAAAGGGAGATATGAAAGACAGGAAATTGATATCAGATTTAAGAACATGAGTGAACAAATTTCTTAGCCGCAACTAATTTGATTAATCATCTGACAAAATATTTCAGTGTTTTGCATGAGAGTACAATACTTAAAACTTGAATAAAATGAATGGTGATGGAAAAAGGTGTTCAATTAAAATCCAGTCCTTTGTAATCCCCACACTTAGTTGTCACTAAGTATTTAATTTCTGCAGAGTATCACTGACGACTCCATCACCATAAATGTATAAAATTTCTGAAGTAAAGCATTTAGAAATTAAAAGCTAAAAGTCTTTTGCTGTGGGTTTTTTCCGCTTGCCTAATACAATTCCATTACACATTGCACGTGCAAGCTGATATTGTTGCAAAGAATTTTGTGCTGTCAGTGTAAGTATAAAGCACCGCTGTAAAAAATGGGGTATCTAGAAATATAAACGAGTTTGACTGCAATGCTTGCTTTCAAACGCCTGTAAGGATTTGCTACGTAGGTGGCCTGTAAAGACTCTGGTCTTTGTGAATTGTTTCCATATCTACAGCTTTACTGATTGAGGATTAGTTTTGTTTTATTTTGTTTTGTTTTACTCTAATGGGACCTGAAAAAATCTGGATATTCATTTGAGAACAGACCCAACACCTCTTAGATTCAGTGATCAATCTTTCCACCAGCACGTGTAACAAGGATCAGGTCCAGAGAGTCAGCATGTGCAACCAATCTGATCTGCTGCAATCACTGCCTTTTCCTGTCAGCCATTTGTTGAGTCTTAATGCTACCTGTGAGAAGGACCAAATTCAAAGAATTCAAAAGATCTACATATGTCTGTAAAATAACTTGTATGTACAAGATTGCATAAGTTTGGAGCTGTAGGTGCAAAATGCTTTGAGGAGGGAAATCCCAGTGTCTTTGTATGTATGCCATCTGGCAAAAACGGCCCTAATCAGTTCTGTTAGCATTGACATGCTAATGGAATACAAAATATATTAAATAACACGAAAAATCTTTTGAGTTCTATGTCTGCCATATATCTGTTCTATATCTTGTCTAACAAGATAAAGAAATCATATTTCCAAACCCAGAGAAATTCCAAATCCCTAACTTTGAACAGAAACGCATACAAACCAATTTTCAGGCGATCCTTCTTCTCCCATCCAATCATTTCTTTATTTCTGCTGTTTACACTCCCTAGCAGCATTGGTGAATTGCTCAACCATTTGCTAAAATGAGTTGTCAGTATTAAACTCCACCACATACAAAGTTCCCTCATTGGAAAAGAGGTCAGATGTCCAATTCATTCTCCTCTAGAGAAGGTTAAAAACCACACATTATCAAATAAGAAACTCTAATTTACACTAGCATGCTCTATCTGACTAATCTCTTGCTAATCTCAGCCTAAGTGCTAGAGTTGAAGGCACAGAACCAATAGCAGTTCTCCAGTATCTAGAGAGCTGTAAAGGGCCTTCAACAAGAGCATGTAGTGATAGGACAAAGGGAAACGACCTTTAACAGAAAACATGGCAGGTTTAGTTTAGATATTATAATAAACTCTTTACTGTGAAGATGGTCAGGCACTGGAACAGGGAGGATGACAATGCCCCATCCCTGGCAATGTTCAAGGCCAGGCTGGATAGGGCTTTGAGTCACTCAATCTAGTGGAAGGTTCCCTGCCCATGACAGGGTGGGGTGAAACCAGACGACATTTAAGGCCCCTTCCAGCCCAAAGCATTTCATGATTCTATGCTTACACCCTCACTGAAAGCTCATTTACTCCTTTGTGTTTGAGAGGCTAACACATTGGTTCTGTACAGAAGTCCAAGTAAGCAGCCTGAGGGGAAATATCAACATGGCTGTAACATCAACAGCGTTTGTAGCTCCAGCTTAAACCAGCCAAGGTTAACCAAAAAATCAATTTTTTTCCACACACCTTCCTAATACACATATCCCAAAAAATAAACCCCAAAGGTTTGAGACCAGAGAGAAAAGACAATACAGCCCATAAACCCATCCATACTCACAGACACTCTCCCTGTGAAGCATAGGAATGCCTGCATGTTGCTAAAATTGCATGTGGAAAATCAAGCAAATAATGCACAATTGGCAGATAAGACCATAACCTACAAAGAGTCTGCATACCAAACATGAGACAGAGGATTCAGGGTCAGGTGAAGAAAAAAAATTTCTGATGCACCCAAGCATGCAATTAAGGCGAGTCACACAGAATACGTATGTTTTAAGATTGATGGGAGAAATTATAGAGACCATTCTTACAACAAAAGTAATTCTTTACCTACCTGCTTATGCATCTCTATATTCAGCCCATAGGACATCTCGTAATACTAAGAGAAAAGAAAATTACTCTATTAGACCTTGCAATTGTGAAAACTGTTTTGGAATTCACTTTGACTGAAACATCATCTGTACAAAGACATACAGACCTACACATGTTAATTTGCTTTGAAGAGTTCCTAGAATTGCAAAGAGCGCATTTCAGAATAAACTTTTTTTTTTGCTTTATCTACATTGTTTCATGTCACATTTACAAAGAACAGCTGTAAAACAAGGCAAAGACAGACAACAAAAAAATAATGAAAGATAATCACAAGCAGAGTCAAGGATTAGAAGCAGAAAATGATGAAGATTCTATTCACTAGCACACATAAAACATGCAAAAAAAACCCACCCAAAGTGCTTCAAGCATATAAACGTATAAATCAGCAACATTTAACAGACCAGTTAAATATTTTAAATTTAAAAAAAGAACACAAAAAAATTCCTGTAATCAAATTGCAGGCACTAAAAAAAAAAAAAAAAAGGAAAGAGCATGGAAATTCAGGGCCAGAGTAGACAGACCAATCTAAGTACGTCCTGCTGTGTCCCAGTACTGCAGGGAACTCTATTCACTGTGCAATGTTAATACCAAACAATCTCCAAGACTTAGGCATATCAGGCATTAAAATGACAACTGTGAGCCTTACAATTTGCTTGTGCTCTCCCTTAAGATTTTTCAAGGTTATTTACTCTTTCTGTGTATACAAGAGTATTACTTGTCATGTGCATATGAAAAACGGCTAATCCTTCAGAGATGTACAAGAGGAGAGATAGCAAGAGTTCCTCTCTAGAGTCATCATGATCCATCACACAATTACCTGTTTAGAGATGTCTTTCTATGCACATTATTTAACCAGGCAGACCACAACAACTGAGGAAATCCCTTTCACAGCTGAGATCCCGGACATTCTCAATTTAATGAAACAATAATTCAGCTGCCGAAGAGCAACAGTTCTTCTAGGAAGTAGACTTTGGATTTACATGCGGTTAGGTACAATTTTGTCTTACTGCCATCACAGAAAAAAATACTATCCAGAAGCATTTTACAGAGATATGACCACTAGGAAAAGTCAGCAAAAGTGAAAACATCATCCTCAGGTACACTACGGAAGTTGCACACAGCTTGAAAGGGCTGACAAGTGATTTGCTAGCATTTGGAAGAAACATCCTCAATTGCTTAAAAGGTTAAAAAGCCAGTTTCACACAAATACTGCTTTCTGCAAAGAAGTTAAAAGACCCCAGAAAGTACTGATTTATAATGGAAGCACTGATGCACCTTCAACAACAGCAGCGCTACTACAATCTTCCTGTTCGCCTCCAGCAATCCGAACGTATGTCAGTCTCAGCATACCAAGCTAATAGACATTTTGAATTTGTTATGCAGCTTGCTTACCATGACATAATGTCGCTGCATCTCTGTCTTCTCACTGGCCAGTTTTTCACATTCTAGCTTTAAACTGTTCAAGAGACAAAAAGGAAAAAGCATGGGTACTTCACAAGACTGAAGTGACATTCTCTTGAGCGCGGGCTGCTCCCCTTTTCTCCACTACCCAAATATAAATCCGTACTTCAGCTCTTGCTTGGGAGTTTAGGATGGGGGTTTGCACTTTTCCAATTTCAAGGAATACTATGCAACATCCTCATCTCCGAAAAGGACTGCAGACATACATGTGGCATACATAGAAAATTACTTTTTCTGACAAAAAAACTGAACACAGACACTGGTTCATAGAAGAAGCATGCAGGGGTTCATATCTTTAAAGAGTTAAAGTTGAGAAGCTACTAAAAAAAATGTAACTTGGGTTTCAGAGTTTTTATTTAGGTATTTTAGAAACACCTCTTTCTTTTACTCGACCCACAGAAGAATCAAATGCACATTACTGCTTCAAGAAGAAAAACTTGTGGATTTGAATTTTTGCTCTTTGCTATTACTGATGACAGAATTGCAAGCAGAATACTGCGTATAATTTAAAGAATACCGTGGTAAATGCTAACGCTTCCAGTGTTTATTTTGTTTTCCGAAGCCCGCTAAACACTCCTGCCAGAAGTCACTTGTCACTCTGAGGACACAGCGCTGTTCCACCTAAGGATAATGAAACAGCTCGCCGCCTCACTTCCAGGTTATCAGCACTTGACATGTCAATGAAAGGCGCGAGGGGGCCGAGCCAAGACAAGATGCCTGTCCTGAGGGGCATTTCGAAGAACAGCAGAGAACGAGCCCAACCAGACACATATTTTTCTATCAACACCCGCCCTCCCCCACTCCGCACCCAAAAGTAAACAAAAAGACCAAAAGAAACAAAAGAAAATTTTAAAAATTTAACAAAAATGGATCGCGGGGAAAAACCGCTCGCACCGCTCGGCTCGGGGGCCACAGGAGCCCCTCGTCCCCAGGGTCAGGAGCGGAGCAGGATGTGGAGGAGCCGGCGAGGAGCGCCCCGCTCCCGGTTCCGCCAGGGGTCCCGCGCCCCCGCCCCGCCGCCCCTCCGGGCGCGGCACTGGAAAGGGCGAGAGGAGAGACCGCGCGGGGCTCGGACAAAGTAGGCAGTCTTACCTGTGGTACTGAGCCTGCAAAAACTGAAACTCCTCCTTAATCCGATCGCAGGATTCTGAAATGGTGAATTTAAAGGGCTGAGCTGGCTGGTGAGGAGCCTGCAAGCAAGGAACATCAGGTCTTTTAATCGCCCCCTCTCATCCGGTCACCACCTCCCGCCCGCCGCCGCGGCCCTCGCACCGGGGCTCCGCCGAGGCGCAGCCCCCCAGGTCCCCGCTCGTCCGCGGGCGGAGGCGCGATGCCCCAAGCACCCCGAGATGCTGCCCCGACGTGTCCGCCGGCGGTGCGGGACCGCCGCTGGAAGAGGTGTCGCCCGTTCGGACCCTCCGCACCGGCGGCAGCCGCGGGACTGGCGCCGGGACCGCCGCGCACCGGGCGAGGGCAACTCAAACAAGGCAACCCCGACCCCGGGAGGCGACGGCGGCGCGGCGGACAACAATAAGAAAATGGCTACAACTCCGCGGTGCCCGCGCCTGAGCGCTGCCCGCGGGGCCGCCGCCGTCACTCACCGGGTGCCGGGTCTGCGGGTACATCTTGCTCAGGTCGCGGATCATCCACGCCGCTTCGGGGGGCGCTGGCGGCCGGAGCGGCGAGGATCAGGGCTGCAGGCGCGGCGGCGGAGACGGCGGGCAGGGACGCCCCGGCCCCGCCGCCCCGGGGCTGGCGGGGCACCGCCGGCAGCAGCGAGGCGCGACGGCGGCGGCGTCCGCGACGCTCGGGGGCCGCTGCCACATCCCCCGGGGGCGGTCAGCGGGCGACGCCGGCCGGTTCTCCCGAGCGCCGCCGCCGCTCCACGGGCTCAGGCGGGCTGCGAGCCCCGTGCGGCGGAGGGCGAGGTGGAGGAGGGCGGGGAAAGCCCCTCCGCCGGCGCCGGCGCGCGCTCCACCGGAGATTCCCCCCGCCGGCAGTTTTCCTCCCTTCCTGAAAACTTTTACTGCTGCTGCCGGCGGCTCTCCCGGCGCCGGGCGGAGCGGGGCGCGGAGCCGCGGCGGGGACGGTGGCGGCGGCGGTCGGGCGGCTGTTCCGCTGCCGCGGCGGGGGTGCGTGCGGTGCGGTGCCCTTTTGTGCGGCGGTCCGGTCTTCGCTGCTACCGCCCGCACCGCATCTCCCCCGCTAGTGCTGCTCGACCACCTTTTTTTTTTTTTAATTGAAAAAAAAATTTAAAGAGCAAGAAAGATTTAAAATACGGTACGGTCTGGGCAGCTTTATTTATGTCTTTTTTTTTTTTTCTTTTTCCCTCCGCGCCTTTCGAAACTCCGGGAAGTGGCGGCGGTGGCGGCGGGGACGCGCGGAGCGGAGCCCCGTACTCGGCTCGTCAGCGCAGCGTGGTCCGGTCCAGCCCAGCCGTGTCCTGCCCAGCCCGGTCCAGTCCGATGGCCGCTCCGCGCCGCTCCCACAGCACGCTCTGCCGAAGTGACTCCTTTGACCAAATTTAGCAGCGGCTCGTCATTAACATTCTGATACATATTCACAGCAGCCGGAAGGCCGCCGCCGCGGGGCACCCTGGGAGTCGCAGTCCTCCCCGCGGCAAGTCTGCCCGTATGCCGCCGCTTCGGGGACTACTTCTCCCATCAAGCACCGCGACGCTGTCAGCCGCTCCCCCCGCACCCCGCCCATGAAGGGCGGTGGCGGCGACCAATGGGCGGCGGGCTGCCATTAATCGCCGCTCGGCACTAATGCCCATCACTTCGCGGCTGACAAATGGGCGCTCGGGCCCGGGCAGAGGGGCGGCCCTGGACTCTCCCCCACGTGGGGTCTCGACGCGCCGCGCGCGCTCAACCAATCAGGAGGCTCCCCGCCGCCTCTCCGCCCCCGCTCGCCCGCCGCCCGAGGCGGGGCCCGCAGATCGCCGGCGTTCCGCGGCGCCGGCGTTCGAACAGGGGAAACATTTGTTCAGCCGTCAATCAAAGTAACGTGGGGCCGGTGTCGGCTGTCGCCGCCGCTCCCGCCGCCTCCTCCTCCGCGCGGAGCGGTGGCGCGGCGGGAGCGGGGGGCGGCAGGGGGCTCCGCCTCCCGCCCCGCCCGCGGGCACTGCCGGGGACGGGCGCTAATGAGGGGCAACGTCGCCTTAAAAAGGCGGGTGCGGCCTCGCCGCTGCCCTCGGGGACGGGCGGGGGAATTGTCCCGGCGCTGCCCGCCGCGAGGGCGGGGCGCTCCCGCCTGCTCCCGACCCGCCTGCGCCTTTCCCAGCGCCCGGGAGGGGCCGCCGGGGCAGCCCCGGCCGCTGCCTCAGTTCCCCGTGCCTCTGGGCACGCGGAGCAGTGCCCTGCTACAGTCCCTGAATGAGACGTGATTTAAGTTTTTTTTTTTTTTTTTTTTTTTTTTTTTTTTTTTTTTTTTTTTTTTTCCGGCTTTACTGAAGGAGCTCCGCCTTTACTCGAGGGGGCGGTGACAGGGCCAGGGTGTTCTCCACTCGCAAGAGGAACGCTTCAAGACCCGGTCGCTAAGTGCTCCATTGTAGCGCCACGTTTGTGTTCGACGGGGCGTTCCGTCCCCGCTTCCCGGGGCGGCTGCGCCCTCGGCGCCCTGCGCGCTTCGGAATGTACGGTGGGCACGCCTGGAAGCGACCTGTGCGGAGGAAAGGACAGGAGCTACGGCTTCGGCTTCGTCTCGCTGCAGCAGCCGAGGGTGCTGCGCTTTGCAGGCTGGGGAGCAGACGTCAGAAAGTGATTTCCCAGGCCTGAGTGTCGCATGCTTTCTCTCTAGGGCTGTCAGTGAAGAGCTGTAACGTGAACACCTGATTCCGCACACACTCTCCTGAAAAAAAAAACGATTTTGCACGTAGTAGTGCTGTGTCCTAAAAAGACCCCAGAACAATTTTTCTGCAGAGCCCTGCTCTAGACAATGCTGTGCAGTGATGCATACATGAGGGATAGGCTCATATATTGTTGGTTTTTTTCTTCTTCTCTGTGTCTGTCATGCTTAGATTTGCCTTCAAGCAGTTTGTATTCCTGATGAGCTGCAGTTTAAAGCTACATGCAAAATAGATGTGGTTTAGTCATGTCATTTTTGATGCCTGTATACCAAATCTATAATCTCAAAACATACACTCAGCAATTAATACCCCAATGATGGTAGGTTAAGTTATGTATGCTTAAGGTTTGGTTGTAAATTCTCTTTACTGCCTACAGATCTCTGGCTAAGGCCTGCAGCTACTGAGCACCTTGAGGCCTTCAGAGGACATGCCACCAAAGTTTTACCACTGAGATTTTGCCTTGCAAAGTGACCTTCAAGGTCTGATCCAGTGGAACGGTTGTGGTGGTGGTGATGATGATGTAGGTGGCATCCATCTTCTGCTGCTGCCTAAGACTCAGCTGCAAGAGGCACACAGTAGAAATTCCACCGTTTTCTGGAGTTTGTAACCAAAATCTACTCCTCTATGTTGAGTGCTATGATCATTAGCATCTGGACCAGTTTGTCACAACAGATTCTTAATCCTTTTAAAAAAAGATTTTGCCGAAAATGGTAAGTGCAAAATGGGCCAAAATATGTCCATCCCTCTCACCTTCTGTTTTTGTACCATCAAAAATATCTACATGTTATATATTGTAGTACTCAGCCTCCAGTCTACTTGCATGTGTAGTTTCTGCTGTAATTTTTGTATTTACCAAGGTCATAATCAGATTTCTGTAGGGATTTAGACCTCTAAATATTGTTTAAAGATTTCATGATAAGAAAATGCTGCTTCTCTCATGTCTAAATCTTCCAGCACTAAAAATTATTTTAAAAAATCATTCATGAGCACTGCTCACTAGACAGAGGAGAACTTCCAGCTCCTCTGAAATAGAGGACAGTCATCATATGCCTGTACCAAGTCTTGACATTGAGAAGTATGGCTGCCAAATCTAGAAATGCTTAAGTGGCTGTCACTGAGAGTGTGAAAGCTGTGCAGGAGCAGAACAGAACAATCCACTCTACAGAGCTGCAAGCATCTTTGGAAACCTGATGGGTGTTCACAGTAGATATCATTAGCATATCCACAAAGTGAAGAAGGATAAGTCCAGTTATAAAATAGATTGTCTATCTGAAGAAACTGAATTCTGAAAGTAACAGCTGGATTAATTGTTCCCTGTTGCCCTGCATGAGTTTGGCATTAGGTACAGAGCCCCATACCTAAAGGCAAAAGGATACAGCTTTTTGGTCAAAGCATCTCTGGCCATCTTGTGCCAGGCAGTGTATTAGAAATGTTCATCAAAGCTTCACTAGTGTTTGGTCTTGCTTGCCCACTGGTCTTAAGTGAATTTGTGTAGCTAAAAGTAAGGCAGAGCTTGGTTTGCAAAGCTTTGGCAAAACATATATATCCATATACTTAACTCTTTATGTAACTAATCAATGTCTATTTTTGTACTGTTTTGCAGCATTCTGTCAAGATCCATGAGACTCAGAAGTTTCAGAGGAAGTGTGCTATAACTTGCCACTTTTAAATTATGCGAATTAAGATCAGAATGTCATTGTCATTCTGTTTTCCTGTCTTGTGTCACTTCTGACACAGCTTTGATAGATCTTTAAATACGGGCTGTTTTGTATTTAAAGTTCCTTGTTTTCTCCTTCTTTTATGAAAAATCTTTTGTGCTAGGTTATATAACCTGTACTGTTACCTCAGAAGTGGAGAAGCTAGATTTTAAATGTTTTACACATATTGCTAATGATTTTTCATAAGTGAATCGACTGCAAGAAATATTTAGGCAGTTTTGTATGCACAGTAAGAGTGCTGAGTTTTTACTGGTGTTGAAAAACCCTTATAAAATATCTCAGAAGTTGCAACCCAGAGGTTGCAAAACATCACTTCCATTCTTTTGTCAAGAAAGAACTGGTTATTTCAGTCCTGATAGTTCAGAACTAGCCTGCTTTTGTTTACAGTGTGAAGTGAACAGAACAATATGTGCATATGTAGGTACTTAATTGAATAAGTGAAAAAACACTCTTTTCCACCTAAGATTTTCTAACCCACTTTCAGACTCCTGTGATTCTTTTTTTCTTTTTTTTCCTTTTTTTTTTCCCCTACAGTAACATCATAACCTTAGTACAGATTTTATCAGCACAAAAGGACCTTTAAGAAAGGGTCCAATCCTGAGGCTGCTTTATATGTAACCCCACATATTCTCTGTCTGGAATGACTGTAGCTGAAGACCAAGACCGTTGTGCCTAGCACTGCAACTTATTACAATTTATTTTGGGACCAAGTGACAAGGTCACCATACTTTCTCAGCTGTGTACTCACACACACACACACAGACACACAGAGGCACAGACACTCATAAAGTGCTAAACTGATAATCAATTCAGAATGCCCCAGAGTAAATCTTATATCTCTATACATATTTAAGTTCACTGTGTAACAAATGCTCTTCTTAGCTTTCAGAAAGATAAACTCAGCGAGGTTGTTAGTTGAATTGAAATGAAGTTTTCTCTGCTTAAAATTTTTAATTATGGTATTAAGTCAGGTTCTACTGGTGGAAGAATGTAACTGCATGACACACAGTTTATGATCTGGTGTTTTACAAGTGCTATCGAGTGACCCTGTCTCAGCAAGTTTTTGAAACACTCCCTACCTACAATTAGTCATTAGTGACCTTAGGGATATGTTGTTGCTGGTAAGCACATTAAGAGAATTTATGGTACTGTGTATAATGCAATGATTTATATGCCAATTTATATGTAGCTCCCTTACAAAACAGGAGTTTTCCATGTTCCAAACTATTTTTCATTGAAGCATTTTTTTCTTTTGCATGGCCAAAGTCACACTTTTTTTACTTCTTTTATAGGCATTAGTGGTTTGGATTATGATCTTACTTTACTTCTGTTTGATTCACTACATGCAGAACTCTTGCAATGACAATTTTGTTTACAAGAACTGCACTTGGTATGTGGCAGGAAAACCTATGTTAAAGTACACTGACATTCTTTTCTGCAGGAAGAATAATAGTTTAGTTTTCCTGTACTAGAAGCTGGATTTGCAAACTTACATGGTGCAAAATGGCTCAGGCAGATATTTGCAATTAAAGTAATTTTTCCTAGACAGTGCTTCTTGCTCCATTAAAATCTGTGAACTAGCAGTAACGAATATTTTTATCCATGGCCAAACCACAACAAATTCTTTGGGAGGAAAACTTTAACTCTCTTAGAGAAGTCTCATAAAGTCCTATGCCATCATTAAGTTATGTTTAAGCCTTTTTATAATGTTCGATATGTGAGTGCTACCTAGTCAAGCAGCTTAAGTCCTGAGGCCCACCTGCAACATTTGCTAAATGCATATAGCTATAAGGCTGCTTATTCCACATTTTATGGTAATAGTTTTAGTATTACCATGAAATGAATAAACATGAAATGAATGCAGTAAGGCTTGAACTGACAGAACCGGACCTGAACAAAGCATTTTTTTATAGTTGTACCTTATAGTCAGATTGTGTCTACATCACAAGTTATACCCCTGATAAGATTACAGTGTTTCTTACTGCATTTTTTCATAGGAAACACCTTAGTCTCAGTAACTTAAAATCCACACTTGATTTGCAACATCAGATACAAAATTTTCTTAGCTTACAGAAAACTAATCAGATAGTTTTGTAAGAAAGTATATGGGCTGCTCTAAGTGCTAAGATCCAGACTTATAATAAGGAAGTAAACTACTCACACAACAGAGCCTCTCTTGCATTGACCCCCAGTAAAAGAACAAGGATTTCCTTATCAGGAGTGATAACTGTAGTAGAACACATGGCTTATCATTCTACCTTGCCTTTCAATCTCTCTAACCAGGTTTCAGTGCTTACTGCAATGTTAGGAGTCAACTAACTGTATTAGAAGATGAGGTGAATGGACTTAGCTTTCCTTCTTGCTACTCAAGATGCAGTTGTGGCCTTGAATGAAAAGAAAGTTTTTCCCAGCCCGTGCAATACCATTAACAAATGTCACTATTTGGCACTCTGGCACATATTAATTAATAGATAAATCTGATTCTTTAACTCACATTTCCCTAGGTGCAATAAATACTATTCTGCATTTGTAATATAATTTTGATGAAAGAGAACCACCAGTTTGGAACTTAACATTTTCAAATTGTTTATATTTTGACATGCAAGAGAATTATACAAAGCAATTTAATTCTGCAAGTTCAAAGTGCTTTTAGTAGGATGAGAAGACGGTACTTCGTACTCTTCATACTGAAGGGTAAGAGGCCAAAAGAAAAAAAAATTCTAAATGGATATAGTATATCTCTAGCTTAATGTTCTTTATAGTGGCTCTATTAATATCAACTTTGGCAAAACTAAGTAAACTGAGCAGCACAAAAATATTACCTAATACAGAACCTCAAAAAATAATTGTGACTTATTTTCAGAGCATAAATAAGATTTTGTACTTCTCCTTTTCTCATCCTTTACTGCAAATTTCCTAGTTGCTCTGAAAAAGTGAAGACACCATTTCTCTTTTAATGTTTAATTATATATTGAAATTGAATTACATGCTGTCATTGTACTGCAGTCTCTGTCAGCACAGGAATCAGGACTTTAGATCTATGTATTGTGGGGCAGCTTTATTTCCTTCAGACCCTCCTTAGGAGCATCATTCAGAACTAAGATGTACACACCTCTTATAGTAGCTATGGAATTCCTATATGATAAATATAAATGCGTTTAGCAGAGACTGAATTCAGCAAATAGCTGCAGTATATTTTTTTCTTCTAAACCCATGGAAAACTAATTCTACGGCACTGTGTTTTTATCTGATGAACAACCAGGATTATTTTCTAAACACACTTTTGCTTCCTAAGGAATGTAAAGAAGAATTCCTCTCCAGTTTTTATTCAGAACGGAAAAAGGGGAGATGACGTGCTTCAAGTAAGTTCAGTAGTTGAAATGTGAGCTTCCTGTCTTACAGTGCAGGCAGTTTTGAATTTTTAGTGTATTTCAGCATTGAAACCTTTGAACAATATGTGGATTTTGAGAATCAATGAATGTATTCTGCTTCTGTTTCTGTGTTTAATGGATATATCCCCTGTATTTACAGGGTCATATTCATGACCTGGGCATGGACGTATCCAGGAAGTAATTTCTTCAGAAAATGGTCAACAATGGGTTACCTTTCTGTTATTCCTGTTCATACAGGTTTGGATAGTTGATAGTTCATGCTTCCTATGTTACAGCCTTGTCTGAACAGTGGATTCTGTAAGTGGGAAACTCTTCTGACTTCTAGGTATGCTTTATAGTTGGGGTCACAGTCTGGCCTCCATGAAAACTGAACACAAACAATGCAGTTCTCTTCACTGGGTACTGACAAATGGACATTCACAAACCATAACTAAAGAAAGTAATGAGGAAATGGTTGTTATTTGAAGGACTCCTATTTGTATAACTGGGTATGCATGCAGTGATTGTCACTCCAGGTACTCGAGGTATCAGCCAGCCCTTTAACCCACACCTGTCTGAAAGGTAAACAGTGATATTTTGTTCCTGATAACAAATTCTTTCCATTGGACTATATCATGAACTTCTGTAAAGTTTACTTAAGGAAACAATTAATGGAGATTTACTCTCTACTTGCTTGTAGCTCAAGTGACTCCATCAGGTTATATAGCACTGCTTTGCATGAACACTGGCATAAAAGAAAGAAAGGATACAACCCACAGGGTCAAACTGATTTGGGCTAAATTTGAGGGGCAATTAAATTGCTTATTTTCAGAATAACTTGCAAGATGTATTGGATTGAACTTGATGTGAGCTGCCTGAAAACAAACCAGTTTGTTTTCAATAGAGTAATTTACTAAACAAACTTTTTTTAATGACTCTTTTTTCCCCTTAAATTTTTAAACAGCACCTGACATAACAGAATCACTATCTGGAAAAGGAGGAATAAAGTTGAAGATAGGAAATTAATAGTATCCTGAAGTCAGTCACTTCTTGCAATCCAAACAATGCTAACATGTGGCCTGTTCAAATAAAAATTGCTGGACTAGAGCCAAACACTAAAGAGTAATTGATAATAGATTTTTTCAGAACCCACTCATCCATCAAATGTGTCACTCCTCCATAAGACTTTATTTGCCCCTTTTGCATTAAAATTAAGAAATCTGGCAGAAAGTAAATACTCTTGTTTCCAGCTGGTCCTCGAAGTTAAGAAGAGTTGGGTGCAAACTGGGCTTAATTTCTCATTAGAATTAATTTGGCACTATTAAGTCTGGTCACGTTCAATGGGATGTTCCATGATCACAGATTCACAAATAATGTGGTTTACCAAATCAGTTCTATAGGTCAGGTCGTGTTCAGTAAGAACTTGTGCAATCACAGATTCATGAAGAGTGTGATGAACCAATCTGGCACTATAGGTCTGGTCACATTATTCAAGAGCCTTGGCAGTGAAAATTCACAAATATTGCAGTTTATTGAAGCAACAGAAATACAGATGAGGAATTGCTGTTGACAAATGTATTAGCTGGGATAGAACTCTAACAACAACAGTAACGTGTTAATCTGGATAATAATAATTAGAAACTTACACTGGTCAGAAGAAAACAGAGGAGAGTAGCCAGTCCTCTGCCTCAAGGCTTTTTGGGTTTTCCTCCTAAGTTCAATTTCTGCCCTTTTTATATACAGTCCAATCTTGTTCCCCTCCTCCTGTGTGACATGTAGCAGATACAGGTAGTGAGTTATGTAAAGTAGTCATACATGTCATAGCATGTAGTTAATTGAACTTGTTAACATATGCAGAGTGTGCACTTTATAATCTAAATAACCCTTAGTCAGGCAAAAGTTAATTTTTCTTTGTTATGATGTCCTTCAAAGTTCCAGTCTTAGGACTTTGCCATTCTGTCAAAGCCAAAAGAGGACCATCCTCCTGTCTCCACGGGACTTCCTCCTTCAGTCAGTTCATCCCTTCTTGATGTTGACTATGCAGATCTCCATCTGCAAAGATAACACAGAGAGTACACAGTGTAGGCCCTAGATAGTAAGCCTTAGCCCTTCCCTAGCTCCTTGGTCATCATCCCACTCCCCTTCTGAAGAAAGATCTTTAAAATTCATTGTGTGCACTTAAAACAAAGTGTCCCTGTCCTGGTTTATAATGATTGTCCTTTAGAATGGATTTGTTTTGTTATTTAATTGCATTCTCTATGCCATGCATCTTCAGACAGTTACTGGAAATTTTTGCTGCTCTTAAACAAAGAATCTTTTGTGCTATATCAGCTTGCATTTTCTGGGATTGTGTTGTGCTGGTGTCTTTTCACTGACTTCAGCAGTGGAGTATTGTAGTCATAACTTCACTAAGTAGACTTAATAAACATTATTTGGCCCTTTCTCTATGTTACATCTTATCAACTGATCTGTGGGAAATGCTCTTTATGTTGTTAAGGCCTATGTGCTAATATAAACAATAAATTAACCTTAACTGGGGGAAGTTTGAGACTCCTACAACAGTAACCCAAAAGAAAACAGAGTTTATAAAAGTTGTATACCTACCAAATTCCATGAATATTTTTAAATGTTCTGCACTTATTTTCTACAGCAGCCTTTTACGATTGTCTTTACCAAACAGATATAATGAAAAATGTTCTGTAATTTCATAATATGAGATGGTAAGGGAGAGGTAAATACTGGGTTTATTCAATTGCATTTATAAATTTCCTCTTTTTTTCATAAAGTTAGGTGAACAACAGTGAACACAATTGCAGAAAGATTATTACTCTGAATTAGAGGGCAGCGTGCACACATCTATTGTACTAGTTTATAGTGTCTACTAATGATAACTGTCAAATTACAGACTGCAGTAAAGAGGTCAAGAGTGCTAATTGATTTATACAGAAGTGCCTTGGATTCTAATGTTTAGAATGCTATTTCATATAATAAATTCTTAGAGCTCACAACTTGTGTCATGAGAAGAGTGCAGATTCTCATGACACGGTAGGAGTAGCAGCATTTTAAGCAGAAAGAGCTGATGATGGAGGCATAGTTCTGGTAACAGGTAGTATGTAGAAGCACATTTGAACAAAGACCATCCACAGCCCCCTCCAACAAGATGTGCATTTCCTCTGGATTCTCGGGGGAGAAGTTTGTACTCGCACACTGTAGCACATTCTTTCACTTAGGGAATGCTATAAGTTGATACTATGTTTCCAAGTGAAAAAGTTCATCACTGACTTCCTGTCCTGGAAACTAAAGGCCCAAGAAAATTAAGAATTTTAGAGTTACTCCACCTAGGGTTGATTAGCTTAAATGCAATAACCTCAGCCTGAAGTCTGATTTGTCAAACAAGAGTATTTAAACCTTTGAATCAGATAGCAAAGCAAAGTGAGGATCAAATAAATGGGTAGTAAAACCTTGATACCAGCTTCGCCACTCACTGTCTGGCTTTGGACAATTTCTTTTCAGTTTGGTTAAAGAAGTGTGAAAATACTCACTGTAATTGGCATTACAGGGCTGTGGAATCTGTAAATTATTTATTATATTTCAGAAAGAGGCTCCAAGGTTAGCATATGTAAATCAGGAACCTCTACAAAGGCATTTGTGTGCCCCTTGGCTTTAACAGAGCTCAGGGATTTCTTAAACATCAACACCTGTTCTAGTCTCATAATAACTACAAATCTGTGAGTGCTTGAAAAGCAGCACTGGGAAACTCTGATCTGATACTTGAAACTGAGTCTGTAAAATACTTTGTTTTCTTAACTTTGAGCCCATGAGTTGTGCTATTAATTCAGTGCAGCTAATCACTACATTACAATTAAGGTCATGACTAAAGGCTTTGCTGGACTTTTAGCAGATTGTTAGGTTTATGATTTAGGTATCCTTTACAAACTTGAGCAGGTCAGATCTCCTGATTTAGGAACACACGATCCTAAATCCAGCTGAAAGTGGTGGACTTTGATTTCTGTGAAAGTAATTTTGGGGCAAGAGATCTCTCAAGATTTAGAGGTACCATCACTTATCTAGAAACTGACTAATTCCTATTTAGTTATCTAAACTTTTCCAATTCTACTGTGTATGACTCATATTTATTCATTTTATTTTTCTCAAGGCTAAAATCTATAGTGCTATAAACCACCATGCCTCAGGCAACTGCAATGAGGCTACTACATGTTACATGTTTGAAGTTCTCTCTCCTGCTCAACACTACTTTTAACATCAGCTTCATTACTTGTAATACAGTACACAAGAAATGCATGTAAAAATGTATAGTGCATCTTCCACTTACGGAACAGTCTCAAATTAATTGCAAGGAGCCTACTGGAGATAACAGGTACTGCTGAATAGTGAATATTGCCTTGTAGTACTGGGCTCACAGTCTGGGTTTTAAAGCTGAAAAATAAGGCTTTCACTTTAAAGTAGTTATTTGGGTATTTATCTCCATAAAACCAAATCTCTGCATAGCTATAAGATTTCAAGGTGTAATTTAAAACAGTATAAGGTAAGAAATATAGGTTTTTGGGTAAAAACAGTCCTCTGGAGTTAGGTAAGACCATTTCAAGCAGTGGTCTGAAATTTACCATCACAGGTCAATATTCAAAAGATGGGTCATTTATTTGTACTAGAGGTTCCTTTGTTTCCTATTGAATGAGTAAAGGGTGAATGTCTGTGACACAGGAATATTTTTACTGAGAAGTTGAGGATTCTGTTTATTAACACATTAAAATATTGATCACTCAGTATGCTGTAGACCATTTCTCTTTTTTTCTGATTAGCTTATGGGAATACATTATTTACATTCAATATGACAATTTAGTTTTTTAGAACTGTGCATTATATGGCCACAATGAATCAAAATTTATTTCAGTCTTTTGGGATAAAGGGTTTTATTATTATCCTAAATGATAAAACAAGAGTTTTAACTGAATAGATTTTTTCCCCCAATAGCAATCTTATTTGAATGTTTTCATTTATCAAAGCTTTGCACGTTTACTTAAAAAACACATTTTCAGCTCCCTAGAGAAGTCCATAATGTACTCAGTAAAGGCTGAACATCAGAAAAAATGTACCCAGTGACATAGTAAAATTCAGGAAAAACTGTTCTCTTTTTTTTTTTTTTTTTTTTGGTAGATACACATGTTGTTGAATGTTAGTGATATACATTTTTGCCTACAGTAACACAATTCCTTTTGTGGTCATCTGAATAACATACCTTTTATTTGATTCAAAAGATAGCACTGCTGTGTATCATAATATCAAAATCTTACATATTTAATCTAAAGAGAAGTAGAACTTTAGAGAACCATGATCCTTTTTACCAGTGAAACTACATTAGAAGTTACTTATGACTAAGCTGGAATTAGGGCATTTTCTTAATAGTTAATTTGATAAAATGCAGATAGTTTATGTATTACTTAAGCTTTGCTTGAGTGGAAAATGGCATTATTCATTAATGAACAGCAAATCTACACAATATCTTAGGAAAGTGATTGAAAAATTCTATATCTATATGAAATTACAGAAGACATTCAGAGAGCTAAAATCAAATTATTAGAACTGGAACATTGCCAAGATCCTTGGGTTAACTTCTCTGTTCTTTTCAGAAGCTATATATTAGATCCCATTTCTTTTCTGTCTGTACTGAATATTTTCTCTATTTTTTTAAATCTGATTTTTTTTCTCTTTTTTTTTAAGAGAATTGCAGTTTCTGTGGCTGAACAATGTGTAAAGACACGTAGGTATGCTTGGTCTTCAGTATTTAAAAAATTTGTAATTAAACAGTTCTTCTAGTTTAAAAATGAAAAGTCTCCAGGTCTCTAGTAGGCAAGCTGAAATGAGCAGGTCAGGACTGACATAGTTTTATATCACCTGTAAAAACATAACATGAAGTCCTTTGCCCTCTCAGGTCCTCAGTAAAAATCTTGCTGACATTGGTGAAGGGAGGATTTCCGCATGACACTGTTGGTGCTTATAATTTTAACACCAACTTTGCAATACTTGGTATTTTTATTATATTCTCAGTTCCAAGTCTTGTCACGAAACTCTCAACTTCACTTTAAAAAAGTCTGTGCTAGCACTAAATCTACAAAATAGTGTTGGTCCCAGATCCTACTAAAAGGTTTCCTGCCCTGTGATGACACATTTGTGCATTATGTTTTTAGACATGCACACCTTGTAACTTGCTCTCATGTTACTCTCTAAATCCATGATCAATTAGCTGAGCACTTGCATAGCTGAAACAGTAGGAGGCTCTACTCCTAGGCTGCTGTGGCCATGGTATACACACACACACTGTCTGCTTATAGTTGCCCCAGACAGACTAAGCAGTACTTCTGTAGTGGCAGATCTAGAGAAGCTGACATGCTCATTCCACACAAACCTGAGATTTTCTGAAGTAAAATAGTAGTACTTTACTAAGTGAAGCAATATTTAGGACAGTTTAGGCATGTGACACTTTTTTTTTAGATAGTTTTGTCATACTGGCTGTTGTGAACATCAACATGGCCAAAACACAATCTTATTTGAATGTTTTCATTTATCAAAGCTTTGCACGTTTACTTTAAAAAACACATTTTCAGCTCCCTAGAGAAGTCCATAATGTACTCAGTAAAGGCTGAACATCAGAACATCTGTAAGCACAGAAGCAGTCACATTGCCAACCACAACTAGAAATATAAGGGCATAGTACAAATAGTACATAGACACGGACACAGTACAAATTCCAGTACTAATACATAGCTCTGGTACTGCTTTGGAAGAGTGCTGAACTGCGCTGAGTACAGTTGCAAGTGGGGGTTGGTATGAAAGCAAGATCTCAAGGCTCACGCTCTTTTCCTTTAACCTTCTCCACATGCTGGAGATTAGGGAACACATTCAGAGTTGTGGATCTGCCAAAGTGTCTACAAATTTTTTAGAGAGCAACCTTTGTATCTCTCGTTGCAGAAAAGAAGTTTCCATACAACCTTCTTTCTCTGAAGGAAGACAATTGCAAGGAATCCAAGAAGAATCTGAATGGTGCACTTAAACAAAGGCTCCGAGAAATCCTCAATATTTTAACACTGATAGATAACTTTTTGGCCACAGTCATGATTTTTCAGTATTTAACATGCAAAATATGGAAAATAGTTACCCCACCATGAGGCTGTTCCTTCTCCCTGAACTGAAGGTATAGGTGTTCCAGTGAAAAATGGCTATAATGAATATAAACAGCATCCTTAATAGATTTTCCATCTTAGGACAAACTGTCTTATGAGACTTCATAAATGTTGGTAGAATATGTCTGGTGGCTTTATGTTATTGCATCAATCTCTAATTTTGGCACTAGTGAGTATGAGGAGATTTTGCACCATTACTGTAAGTCCTTTCAAAAATGGAAGTTTCATCTTGGTGCACTTGTGGAGCCTAGCTAGAAAAATACAAGTCTATATAATAATGTTTTCCTCTAGCCAGTAATGAAAGCAAGAGTGTATACAGGAATGCCATTACAAGCTCAGTTCACTAACTCAAAATAGTTGCTTCTATTTAATCCAGTTATATGTATGTGTATTTCTCCTTTTGTGACAACTGAGAGTACCTCCCTGGAGTGCAATCAGGTTCCTACCATTAATACACATATCTGAAAGATGCTGAAGGTTTTAGTGTTCCTATAGCACCTACTTCACTTTTAATTGATACACATCTTAGCCATGAGAACACTCCTGGTTTCTTGTTTAGAGAACAGACAAAATGAAGTATTAAAAACTAAAGAAAAAAAGAAGCACAGATTTCTTTATACCTTATTTGAGTGAATGTGTATGGTTCTTTGATCATACCAAAAGAAAACTGTTGATGACATGTGCTGAAAAATAAAACAACATAACATATGGCTGAAAGCATATCAGCATAGTACTTCTGTTTTTACACCAATCTCTACAGAGTTTTTCTCAAGCACATTTGCTAATATTTTAGAAAATATAGTTAAATGTTCAAGTTTTTGCTATTTGCTGTTATGGCAGCATTGGTACGAACTAATTCTTTTAAGAGTCTACCATTGTCATACAATTTTTTTAACTTCTTTGACAATAAACTGCTTGCTGCATTAATTGCAGAAAGTACTCATTGCTAGCCAAAAATACATTGTATGAGTTTTAAACAAAATATATGTCCTATACCATATCTATGTCAGTAGTGGCTGACTACAAAATTGCAAGACAAATTCAGACACCATGATATTCCTGTAATCTTGGAAAGGTTTATGTGCCAAACACCATATCTTAAGCTAGGTTTTTTCACATTCTTATGCTGGAGGTACTAATTCCTATGGAAGTGTGAAGACATAGACTGTTCCAAGTCCCTGTGGTTAAGGATGTCTTTACCTGAAGCTGAAAGACATAGCAGGGATCTCTGAACTCTGTGCACAAGATGACTCTGGTCTATGACTCAAGACAATAGGTTTTATAAATTTTATAATTTTCTCCCTAGTCTAAGGAACTTAATAAATAATTATGTACTGGGTGAAGTTCACAAACATGTTATATTAACAGGCACTTTTTAGAATCTGTCACCACACTAGCAGACTTTCAAAGACATGCTAGTCTCCAACAACAGGAACAAAATTTTGTGACAAGTTCATTTGGCTTTACTGTCAACTTTAAATAAAGATATGAAGTAAAATTATTTTATACACTTAATGAAAAGCGCCAATCTAAATAAGTTATATATAACTATATGCATTTAAATTCTTACTAGGAATAATATTTATTATAATTAATTTTATTTCAGTAGAAGTACTTTTATAGATTTCAGTCTGGAATTTCAGAATCAGTCTGATTTTTTAATAAGTAAATCCAATTTTATTTCCTCAGAATTTTTTAAAACATGGATGAGTGGTCTTGTTGCTCTTTGCATAACAGGGAGCCTGAAGTAGCCAAACAGAATGACCCATTTGTGGCAACATGGGGAGATAATGACATAGCCTGGAAAAGAAATAGAGCATCTGAAAGATCCATATCCTGCTCTATGGGCTCTGATGATTTTCATGCTTTTCATTGTTATATTTTCCATCTATGTAAACTGTAGTATTCAGGAATCATTAAAGAAGCAAGGAGATTAAAAAGAGGGAGAGTTAACATCTTGCAGTGGTAGGGCTTAACATCTGTGTATGGAGAAAACTCATCTATTTCATACTCTGAATTTTAAAAAGCCACTATACAATGACAGCTTGTACTTTTGTGCAATGCAAGAAAACTAATAATTGAAAACCTCTGAAGGGCCCATGTCATGTTTTTAATTTATTCCTGTTCAGTGTTCTGAGTAGAAATTTTGTTTTTTCTATTGGTAGAGGGTAGATTGGACTGATTACGCACTGTATGTGTTACAACTGTGTTTTGCTCCCTGAGAAATTATTCTTTCTTGAGTAAAAGGAAAAATAAACAAAGGGAAAAGGGTGCATTTTAAGGTTGCTATCCTAGGCTTTCAGATTTCAGTTCTCAGCTACAATATCCTAAATATAAACTATTTTTATTTTTAGGTGCAATTTCTAAATTCTTTAAGAAGAAGCTTTTCTGAGTTAATTAGTAGGTGTACAGCTGCTGGCTAAGCTCTTTGTCTGCCTGAACTACAAGGAAAGGTGGGAAAAGCATGGCCTAAATCTGTGTTTACAGTTCTGTGATTTTGGGACTGGCAGGGGCCAGATTGAGTTTGGCATAAATTAGAGCCATCTAAAAGTGTTCTGTCATTGTTGACTACCTGAGACTGTGGGCTCACTCAGAACTGAAGGTCAGGTATTGTGGGCCATGCTCTGGGAAGGTGCTTTAACAAATGGGTAATACTCAGCAAGGCAGCTGGATGTTTTCCAGATGGTTGTACCACTCAAACAGAGGGGGAAAAAAAAGTCACACTCTAGATGTGACAGCAACATTGAAAGAAATTCTCAGTTCTGCTATGATAAACTTACTTGAATAACAAATAGAGTTACAGTGGCTCTCTGGAGTTCAGTGAAAGGTGCAAACCATGGGAAAATGGGTATGATTCATGCCTTCGACAAGTTTGCATCTCTACAGTTACCCTGCCATTGAGATCAGAGTTAGTTTAAATCTAGCTTAACTGCATTGATAAAAATTGCAATTGCTTCTTGTACAGTGGTGTAAACTCAGTACTGATCAGCCAATATACACTATCTCTACTATTTTTTTGGGAGGGGGAGGGGTGGGGGTTTGTGGGTTTTGGTGTTTTGGGGATTTTTTTGTGTCTAGGCCACTCTTGTCTCTTCAGCTGAAATAAGCAATTGATCTTGTTATCTATTCTGCCATTAAGGGATACATCACAAGTTGCACAGTGTCTGGTAATGGCCATACAATTTTTGTGTCAACCTTACAGTACAATTTTACCTGCAGTCATCAGTAATTATAAAGGGAATTTCTTGACGTCTTTTCTCTTATTGAGGATTTTTAGCCTTCATGGTTTTTAGCCTTCATTTTTTTTTTAGCCTCACTAGCATCTTCATGTTGCTAGTAATGATAATGAGTAAGATAATTTTTACAGCCCTGGAATCTCAGTGGACTTCTAAAGGTGCACAGAACTTCAGAAAGAAAAAAAAAATCCCCAAAACTGCATTCCACTGTGGGGAACAGCAAAGAATTCTTTTCATAATGGATGGTCGGGAATGAAATTAAGCCAAATGAAGTGAATGTTGTATCTGAGAACCGCTTATTGGTAACAAAAAGACAAAATAAAAAGGAGTTACCCCACTTACGACGGCTAGAGAAGACAGAGCAAGAGGAGGAAAAATGGGAAAGGAACGGGGGTGTAGAGAGAGAGGGAGAGAGGAGACAGAGGGCAGAGAGGGCATCACCCCGGAGGTCGGGGGTGCTGAGGATGTCCCCGATGAGGCGGGGCTGGGCACGCTGCCGGCCTGGGCACGGCTCCTGCGGCGGCCGGAGGGGATCGGGCAGCAGGGCAGGAGCCGGGGCAGGGCGGCCGGACACCAGGAGAAGGGCTCGGGCAGCAGGGCAGGAGCCGGGGCAGGGCGGCCGGACACCAGGAGAAGGGATCGGGCAGCAGGGCAGGAGCCGGGGCAGGGCGGCCGGACACCAGGAGAAGGGATCGGGCAGCAGGGCAGGAGCCGGGGCAGGGCGGCCGGACACCAGGAGGAGGGATCGGGCAGCAGGGCAGGAGCCGGGGCAGGGCGGCCGGACACCAGGAGGAGGGATCGGGCAGCAGGGCAGGAGCCGGGGCAGGGCGGCCGGACACCAGGAGAAGGGATCGGGCAGCAGGGCAGGAGCCGGGGCAGGGCGGCCGGACACCAGGAGAAGGGATCGGGCAGCAGGGCAGGAGCCGGGGCAGGGCCGCGGCGAGGACCGGCTGGTCAGGCTCGGAGGCGGGCAGGGCAGGGCCGGGCGCAGGGACAGGGGCGCTGGGACGAAGCGGGCGGGGCGCTGGTCAGGGACTCGGGGAGGCGGGACAGACTCGAGGGCGAGCGAGAGCCGGCGAGGGCAGGAGAGCCAAAAGAGAGGACTCCAAAAGCGAGGTGGAAAAGCCTTCCCGAAAGAGTCCAAAGGCAAAGGACAGAACAGCCCCCGGAGCTTGGGGTGCAGTTACCTTTTATGCCCCGGCTCCTCCCCGAGTCCGCCTGCGGGCAGCAGGGCGAGGCCCAGGGCCGTGTCCCAGCGCAGGCTGCGGGCAGAGCCCTTCTGCCGGGCGGCTGGAGAGTGTCTCTGGGGGACGGTGCCTTCGGTGTTCCCCTGCTGACTGCCTGTCCCCTGTGAGACACGACATGGTGGCCAGGCAAAGTCCTCCCAGAGAGAAGGCTTTCCTCCTTCTTCTCCTGGCTGTCTCCTGGACATCATGGCACATGTGCAACCTGTCCCCCATATGCTTCTGACAACCATTGTTGAGGCATAAGAAAACTCATTGGCTTCTCACAACCAACAAAAAAACCCCAGCACCCAAACCAAATAAAACAAAACAACAAAAACAAACTAGGAAAACATGGATGAGTAATCTTTAATTTCTCTGCTGAGATGCAGTCGCATGCAGCACAAGAAAAAATGAGTTAATTATTAGGCCATTCAGAGATTCAGAGCTGCACTGCATGGCCATCCTTCAGAGAAAAGGAAACAGAGAACAGCCTCAGACAAACCACATGGGGAAGTTAGGTAGACCTTGATACCCAAGCTACAGTTTGACTTTGATGCTGACATTCACAATCATCTCCATAGAAAGTACCATAGTGTTTTCAGTGACCACACATAGGTATTTTTTCTAAGCTAAAAGGTAGTGCACCCACAGCAATTGTTAAAAAGTTGAACAAAGGAATGGTTTACATGCCCAGATATAACATTTCTGTTTCTGTTGGGAGCTGCTTAAGTGGTTCTATTTAGCAAGATTAAAATTATTTACATTATTTCACTATAAGGAGGTAAATTTCTGTATGTGAGCTCATATGAATGCACAAGAAGTTATTCTCTGTTATACAGCTGTTACACTCTCATATATGCTGTAGTGATACACAACACATCCAGCTTGGGCATAAAGATGAAGAAAGATTGTGTAATATTCACAGACAGCATAAAGTAAATGTTCATTTATAAATAGTTTCGGCATTCCCTCCATAGTCTTTTCTTCTGTTGCTTTTAGTTCGTTAATATGATGGGCTCTCTGCCCATGTATTTTCCTCTCTTTTGAATGTGGAATATTTTCATATGTGCAGTACCAAAATTGCTTGGTTCTAATGTTCTAATGCTCCTGACTTGCCCACTTGTCCACTTTGAGCTAATGTTAGTAAACATCCCTTAGAAACAATCGCTTTTAATCTTGTCAGAGATGGCTGTGTTGTGAGGGTGAAAATTAGTTATTAGCTTAGCTTTTCATCCATGCATAATAGGATGTTAAAATCAGAGATGTTTGCTTGGGGCCATGAGAGGCATCCCACTCTGAGCTTACAAGTTTTGAATTTATAAAATGCAATATATTTAAAATAAACAAGCAAATGCCAGTTTAAAATTAGAAAAGTCTGTTTTATGTATTTTTGTCTTTATGCAAGAAGTATAAGGCCTCTTCTTGATTGCAGCAAAAGAAAAAAACTATGCTCTATATTTGCTGGTTTTTTATCTCTCCCAGCTTTGTCCTAATAGATAATCTACAGAAAAAAAACTATGTCGTGTGCTTCTTATAGTGAAGACTTTCCCCCTGAATGGGGTTCTCATCATCTTGGTGCTTCAGAATTAAGCATCCTTTGTCCTCACCTTATCAAATTAAGCTCTAAAATCTAAAAATATCAAGACAAAGTTAGACTGAAGACCAAAAGAAAAAGCACACCGAAAACAAAATAATGACAAAATTTCTTTGCACATGTACTGCAAGGTAAAGCTGATGTAATTTAGAGATCTCCCCTTCATTCTACACAGAGGCATCTGTGGCAAGATGGGAATCCAGGATCCATCTCTGCAAACACCCACAGAGCAGTAACAACTTCCCAGTTTCTTTGTCTCTTACTCCAATTGAGCTAAATCAGCCAGAGCAAAGGAGGTAGGGCAGGAGATAGTTCCCTTAGGACTATCTAAGTTAGAATCATGGTAATTGGCAAAAAGCAATCAGTGAATTCAGGTGCTTTCAGAAAGACCTCTAAATGTCTCAGTGTTCTCCTTCATCATCCCCAGCACCTGCGTAGCAAAAATGGCTGCCACAGAAACACAGGTAGGCATCATGGTTCTGAATGCCTATGTAATGGAAAATGCAGAGTTGTATACCAGTCTGCTAGATGACAGGCTTCAGTCTTTGGATTGCCTGCCAAGTGTTGATGAAAAGCCACACAGATTCTTAATTCAGAAACTCCAATTTTTCCTCTCTTCCTGTGTTCATTTTCTTTATCAGCAGGGGATGACTTACACTTTCATAACTGATTAACATTTTAAAACTGTGGGAGCACTTTTTGTGGCATTTAAAAATATTTAACTCTTTAAAGTTCCTCTTTATTTGGTTGGTTGGTTTTTGGTTTGGTTTTTTTTTTGGTTTAGTTTTTGTTTGGTTGGTTGGTTGGTTGGTTGGGGTTTTTTTCTATTTTTTTTTCTTTTTCTGCATTGTTTTGTTTTTTTTTTGGAATACAGGTTATGCCAGCATGTAAGCACTTCCAGAAGGTGTTTTGCATTGTGCAGAAGGCATTGGAGACATCAGTTAAATTTATTAAATTGGGCAGTACAAAAAAGTGGAGGTTTACAAGCTTTCACCTCATTGTCTAACCTACCCACATAGGTGAAGGAAACAGCCTTGCCATAAGGCTTCGGGAAACCCAACAGATTTCTTAATCCTTTCATAGTCCTATTTGTCCTCAGAATGATGTCTTCAATTGGTTGTTTGAAATCAACAGGATCTAACTTTTTCCCCTTAATCTCTTTTTCCTTGTTTTGCCTTCTCTCACATATTACATATGGGTAAAGCACGGTCTTGCTGGTACACAAAGAGCAGTCTTCCAACTGTGCTTTTTCTCTCAGCCAGTTGAAATTCATCCTCAAGCATGGCTGATGAATACTATTCTTAAAAATATGTACAGCAATTTCCATATCCACAGACAAACATCTAGCTGCAATGTACAAGAGAATAATCTGCAGCTGAGGAAAATTATTAAGCAATGCCTACAGACTTGTCTTAAGCCCATTCACAATGGCTGCCACCTGTAAATTAAAAAGGCCAACATCTCTTGAAATCCACTCATTGAATTGATAAGATGGCCAAAGATACATCAACAGGATTGAGTTCCAAGGTCATTTGAGTAAGGACAATCCCTACTGACCTTGGTGGGACTTGCATTTATGTCTCATGGCTCCAAGCATGAATGTAGACATTACTCCCCACCACTGTTCTGCAGTGTTCAACTGGACACTCAACACTATAAATATTAGTTTATTTTCTTCTTACTATCTTTCAGCAAACAGAAGTCTAGTAACAGGAGAGAGAGTTAAGAGTTTTCCTACTCCCTTATGGTTAAGAGTGTAGAAACAAAACTACATTTCTGGTTTTCTACAATATATTGTGATGAGTAGCTGGGCATAGGTATCCTGTTTTCTAGGTTGTCTGTTTTAGGAATTCAGAAAATATGTGAATGGCCCACTAGTAAATGACAAGAAAGAGGAAAATACAAGAAAGACACATTTTGTCTGCATTTGAAGATGAAGTGTTCATTTCGAAATCTACCTTTCTCCTAACTTCTATTGCTTTCCCTTTCTAATTCTGCTTTAGCTAAGATTCATTCCCTCACTCCCAGATTTTCCCACAGGATTCCTTGGATTGGAGATTTCTGTTAGTTCTGTTGCTGTATTCAGTAGCAAGGGCATTGATTTTAGAGTGTATTCCTGTAAGTGATTTGGTAATGACCTGCTACCACTCTTCAGCACTGGTTAACCAGATGACATGGTAAAGAGAAATTCTTTACAGTCATGCCAACAGAACAAATTAAGATGGAAAATGCAAAACACTATGGAGAAACAATCAGGAATGTATTTAGTGTTCTCAAATCTCACATATACTTCCTCAAAATGTAATTGTATTGCAATTAGTATTAGAAATCTCCTTCAGTTTTACTCTTTTCCCTGTAGGAAATAGACAGCACAGGACATTTCAATCACTTATCTTTGTTACATTAAATAGCATCAAGCAAGAGCAAGAGGAAATAGAAAAAATTGTGCTAGTAGTATTGGAAAAGCTAGTGCCTTAAAAAGTCTTGCAATATCTGAAAATCATGATTATTTCTGAAAAGACTAGTTCATTATTTTATCTTGTAATTAGTATTCTGAAATATTAGTTGCTTTGCTAAAATTAGCAGCTTTTTTTTGGACAATTGATTAACAGGTGCAAACAGCACTTTTTAAGGTTTGGAGGCAGGTAATTTACAGTTTTTTGTAGGGAAAATAGAACCAGAGGAAAGAAAAGTTGGAATGCTTCATCTACATTTCTTCACCCTTTCTTTGAAGTTTCATGATAATATTCAGGAACAATTTCCCTTTTCTAATGTTCTTCTGCTAGTCGTATTTTATTTAATTATTTTGGTTGCCCATTGTAAATTAAAAGTAAGAAACCTGCCAGTTCCCTTTGATCATGGTTCTATTCTTTCCCCCAACAAGACTTACACACAGAGGGGTTTTGTTTTTTCTGTCTTTCAGAGGTGAAAAGCATTCCTCATTAAGAAGAACAGATGCTTCCTATCATAAAGGGTTGAAGGTTATAGATTCTTTCAAGTAGTTTCCTTTCTCTCCAGGTACAAATTGTTTAATCCCCAAACTTTTGTCAGTGTTCTGGAGTGTTCACATACTTAGAATATATTGTCACTGGAAGCTCCAGGCAAACCACGTGTAAAAATAGAAAAAACATATTAAAGCATAAAAACTAATGAGGACACAGTGCAAATATTTCTCACAATCATTGCCCAGATTGCTTCCTCAGGGGAGTCAGACTACAGTAGTTACATCAGGAAAACAGGCACATTACAGGTGGGTTCCACCATCCTCCATTCATACCTGTATGGAACAAAAACACAAAACCCAACAAAAATTTTTTCTTTAACTTTTTGATAATTCTATTTTGTTTGAAAAAAATATATGGATCCATATTCCTTTTCATGCTGATTCATATTTTGAAAGTTTTTTCTAAACTCCTTTAACTTTTCAAATTAAGCATATTTCATAGGGACATATATATAAATTATTTTGAAAGTTTACAAAAACCAACAGGTGCATATATTGCAGGCATTTAATAAACACAGGACTGAAACAATACACTGAAATTTCTTGTCATACAAGATTTTGAAATGAGGGGAGTGTTGTACTCTACTCAGAAAACATTTTCTTGAAGTTTGCATATATCCCCTTTCCATTCCTTGTGAAGTTTTAAAGTTACACACACACATACAGTTGCTTGAAGCCTTATGAAACTGAAATGTCAAGTGAGAGTTGCTTTATATCATGTTCTGTCAATCAAAGTAAGCGAGGCTTTATGCATCTGTTGCTAGTATATTGGCACTTTTTGAAGAGTGTTTCGGAGGGAGCAAGAATAAATAAAGATCCTTCAGGCACTTTCTCATTTATGGATGAGGAATCAAAGCAGTCTGAAACTTCATTTTCAGCCTGATACCCTGAAGATTGTTGGCTGATAATTCTGGATGGAACAGCTTATCTGGGAGGATTAGGGAGAACATGGACTTCCTATTACTGCTGGCTTCAGCCTATTCAGCTGGGCAGACTCTGTCACACATTATCTGTGCCTTTACATATGTCACTAATCTTATCTATATCTTTTCAGCTCCTTCTGTTGGAGCTGTGGTTTCCTGTGCCTAAATCTCCCATTTCTTCATTACACAGGCTGTATAGGCATTAGCCTTCTCTAACAGCCTTTCTGCACCATGTCATTCAGTAATGGCTAGTAATGCAAAGGTATGAGAAGGTAATGGTTGTGCTTTATCTCTGATCTTACAGGCCTCACATCAATATATTAACTGCACACCTCCTTTCCCACCAGCATCCTCCATTTCCCCCCCAACATTTTTGGACCAAATCCACTTGACAAAATAAAATCACCGCAACAGTAGAGAATCTCTGCAGTCATTAAAAATAATGGAAGCAGGCAATTTGGGGGCAGGTTTATAATGGAAGGGTCAAAAGTAGTTTGTAACCAGGAGAACCAAAACATCAGAGCAGAGCTGATCTGAAGCTTCTGCCATTGTTAATTTGTCTTAAAAATTTAGTGGTGTTCATCAACCTATATACGACATATAGCACAATAGCTATGTAGGTCAATATAGCACAAAAGAAAGAGGTCTTGGAGAGTCCCTGTCCTTTTTAAATTTCATAAGGAAGCCCCTTTCCGACAGCTGCTCTAAAATACTTACCTGGCTTCATCTGGCTCCCTGCTTGCCAGCTAAGTTCCATCCTTTCTCTCCTATTCTGCTTTTGACTTTCAGCCTTCCTACCACACCTCCGTTCTGGTGTCCTCTTTCCTTTCTAATTAATTTTCTGCTGTTTTTTTTTTATCTCCCTCAGCCATTTTAAACTTCCTCATTCCCCATTACTGTAATAAAAATGACAATAAATGAATTTTTAAAAGTGATGGAAATGAAACTGCTGAGATACTACTTCACCCTTGTATTAGCCCACTGTTTTTGACTGTAAGGTCTTTTGGGTAGGGACTGCTCTTATTGTATGTTTTCCTTGTGCCTGGTACAATACACATCAGAAAAAAAAAAGAAAAATGATAACTCAGTCCTTATCTTGATAACTTCTTCTTGTTACCATCAGAATGCAAACTAAAAAAAACCACATCACTGACCTCTGACTACTAACTCCTGCAGTAGTACTATCTGATACTTCATTTTTTATTAGTAGCTCAGTCAGTTTCTTATATAATTAATTTTTATTACATTTAAGTAAAACTTAAATTTTTTTAAAGCAGTGAAATTTTCCTTTCTGTTTTTGCTGCCCTCGCATTTTGTTTTACATTAAATTTCCAAGTTACTAGGATCTGTATCTTGTCTGTTCTCTCGAGGTTGGAACAATAAGCTTTATCTGAAACTGGCAAACATAATTTTTCTTCTTCATAAATAAATGCCTTGAATGTCTTGGTTTCCCCACCCCAACACCACAAGTCCAGTCAAGGCCATGTCATTTAACACAGACACATTTTTTATTCAGTGACAAGCAGAAGCAAGAAGTGTATTGTCTATCCCAGAGCTATACAATTACTGCTGAATTATACAGATGAGACAGACACGGAGAGTTTTGTTAGCTTCAGCATTGATGGCAACTGTAGGAAATGATGGCTTGCAGCAGTAGAAGACTTTCTTGACTATTTGCATTCTTTCAGAGATTTGGAGAATCTGCTTAGTGTGAACCCTGCAAGAACTTCTGTTTTTCTGCCTACACAAGGCATTCATGGTCTCTTAAGGATGGAAGGAAGGATTGCATTTTGGATGCTCCCATGGAAATTGTTTTCACTCTTATAACATAGTTGACTTGTTCTTCCCTACGCAGACTTTTTCACCAAGCACTAGGATCAACTGAGCATTTGGTATGCAGTTCATTTTGCCCATGCAAATTATGCATTTCACCAATTGGACAAGGCTATTTCTCAACTCAGAGAATCCAATGTTCCACCAGGCGCACCTGAACCCCTTTATGATACATACAGTATTAAGAGCTATATAAAGAATCTCTTAAATACTTAATTTATAGTCAGCTCTTGTCTGAGTATGTGTCATTTATGAAAGGATAACACGTGGTATGTGGACTTGTCATTAGCCGAAGGTAACACAGGTTGTGACTTATAATTCTGTTCTCAGCCCTGCTACAGAGTTGCAACATGACCTTGCACAAATCACTTAACCTTTATATGTCTAATTTTATCAATCTATAAAATGGGGATAGTAAAATTTCTAGCTACACACAGCAGGATGATGAAAATTAATTAATGCTGTTGAAATCTCTGAGAAAGAAGATTTTATATACAGGGCCTAATTCCACAAGTATTCACTCTTTGACTCTGTCTTGAGCAGCTACTTCTAGCTAAGCAAAATTAGTGTAAAAACATACCATCTGGGTTTATTAGCATTGTTCAGATTCACTGTGCTTAGATATGAAGCTCACCCAAAAAATTCTAGAGAATCAATACAAAAGAAAACTTAAATGATTCATTACTAATATTAGTTGAATATCTACATACAAAGAGTATAACCAACCATGTTTGTGCATTTAAAATTTCATAGTAGGGGCTCCAAGTAGCATATTAAAAAATTGACATCTGATTAAAAGTGCCTGTCTGTGTTACTGAAGCTGCAAGCAACAGGCAGGTGAGCAAATGCCCATGTGCATGTGGGAGAGAGTGTGTGCTGTTCATGTAGTTCTTCAGCTTCCTTTTTTCAAGATTTGACCCTAAAACTTCACTTCTTCTAGATTGTGAACCAATTTTTCAAAACTAAAGCTGGTAGGATGTTCGTTAGAAAACTCAAGTTAGAAATGTGGTATCATGTCACCTACCAATGATTGGAACTATATGGACTGACTATTACAAAACACACAGAAAAAAGACCTAGCTAGTATCTATGTCTGGTAGCCGGGATGAGGGAGGAGCAGTGGAGCGAAGGTGACCAACCTCATTTCCCTCTGCTCCTAGCATGATTTACTGTGTGCAGCCCAAATCAGTTCTAATCCAGTTTCAATTCCCATATATTGAGACATAACAAAATCCTTATATGACTTAGAACAACCAGTCTTATGATATGCAATATTCTGATCTGTTGTTTTACTTAAGCAGGCATGGATTTACTCAAAACAACCACTTAATTTCTTTCTACCATTAAGGCAGAATTTTCAAGTTACTGTAATTGTTGCAAATTTAATCCGATGAACAATATATTCATATTCAAACCTGAAGATCAATCCAAAGTTATAGAACTGTCAAGAAGGCAGAAAGAACCAATCTTGTCCTTAGGTATCGGTAATACAATTGTCTTATCTTAGACTAGCAACAAACCAAGAGATTTAATGTTCAAGATCATGTGTGGTGTAAACTGAAGTACTCCATGGCAGGCCCCAACTCAAATGCACTTTCAAATTAACCTCAGAAGATTCTTTGTCGTAAGGAAAAACGAATTCTTTATGCAATGGAAATTATTAACCTTGAACCTTCAAAGTCAAGATGATCAGAAGGTGTGTGTGTGGCGGGGGGTGGCGAGTGGAGAGATTCGCAATCTCCAAGGTGTTTGAAAACTGATACATCATTTAGAAAACAAAAAAAATTAGTACAACTCTCTCCTTAGTCTGCTGCAAAACATTCCAGTGTATTTTGCTGAAAAAACCTTTTCTCTTTTAAATGATCAAAGCAGCATGTGATCCAATCAGTTAAACAACTGCAACAAGCCAGAACTACACAAATACACTTAAATGTCCTGTTTATAAAGATGTTCATTGAAGATAATGATGCATAGGGCCCATGAGATTTGGAGAAGAATAAGTAAACAGAAATTAAACCCAGTTTAATGATGCCTAGGATGAAGTGCGTAGGGTGGAGGAGGGTGGTGGTTTTTGAGGAATATGTTCAGGACAGGTAGCTAGCTGTGGGTGCAGCCGCAGTAGGAGCTGCAGGTTGGGCTCTGGCGCGCGACGGCCCTGGGTAATAGGCTGGGAACTGCTGACCCTTTCTATAACAAAGGGCTCGGGGACCTGTGGCCTGCCAAGTGGGGGACACTGAGGCACAGTAGGAGTGGGTGAGTCCCGTGGTTTCCTTAGACTGTGAGGGTGCCAAAGCCCAGGGGAGCCTTTGTTGAGGGTCTGTTCAGAGGCACCCATCTCAAGCTGTTATTTTCTTATTTAGGTATTGCATCATGATTAAATTATTCTGAGGATCAAGATTCCTGAGAGTGCTGTGGAAGTGTGGGGTCATGCCAGTCAGGAAAACTGTTCTGGCTTTGTGAGCACAAGGGTGTAGCTGCGAAGGGACCTCAGTCCCAGTTCAGGTGGCACGGGCATGACTGCCAGAGTGGCTGCTGGACTGTTGGACAGGGAAGTTTCCATAACAGTTGGTGACACTTTTGTCTTCTGTCTTTTATTAGAGGAAAAGCTTTACACTGCTAAAACAATTTTGCAGCTTACACATTTAAAATATGACAGAAAGGGCTAAACATTGCCAAAATAGCTTACCTTTAAGCATACTTTTCCCTGGGTCAGAGAGAAAAAATGTACTTTTCTGGAAAAATGAAATAATAATAAACTAATAGTAATAATAGTGCAACACAGACTATTTCTATAAGAAGCAAGTAAAGCTAAGCCATAAATAAAGAAATGCAAGGTATTCTTGGAATGTTTTGGCTTTGCATGTTTGGCGGATTGGTTTTTTGATGAAATAACCAAAGCATGTAATAGCATTGACTAATTTCTTCTTTACCTTCTTTATTTATTCTCTGTCTGGCATTCTTTATTTCCTGTATCCCTTGACTCACTTCAAGAAAGGGCTTAAGGAGGTGCTGATTATTAAGTCAATGAATTTTTCAATTGACTCACATGAAACATATACAGAAGTTTTTCAGATGTGGGGTCATCTGTGAGAACCTCCCAAGCAGGCACTCACCTGCTGGCCTTGCATTAAATTCTACTGCTCCCACTTCATCATGCTGTAGCCTGGGCTAGTCTTCACAGCCATTCACTCAACTTTAAACTAGCCTTTGTCTGGTAATATCCAGGAACAGTTCTGCCTCCAAATAAAACACTGAAGCTCTAGAATTTCTGCTTTTTCCTAAATACATGGTTTAGAAGAGCTGTTCATGTCTTCTTGTCCTTCTGTTGCTCAGGTTTGTTTGCAATTTTGTGCATGCAAGTAGTGCTCAGGAGACTTTTCACATCATGAACCTTATAACATGGACATGGATTGTCTCTCCTTAGGTTGGGTTCATTTTTAAAACTTCACTATTAAAACCTCTGTTCATTTAAAAGGGATTTTCCTGTTTGCTTCAGTTCTGATGTAGTCTTAGCAGCAAGTTTTTGTAGTATGGTAACATGCAGCTGATGGAAGGATATGTTGCTTTTAATTCCCTGAGGTGTATTCTGACGTGCTTCCCATTTTACATAATGAACTAGAGAATACAGGTGGTACTTAGCCTATTTTTATCTTAAACATTTTCTTAAGTTACAGTCAGTCTTAGTCTGTCTAGTGAAAATTAGTTTATCTGAAATGATCATTCATATATGTACATGTGCCATGGATCCAAAATTAGTAAGACACATTTCTGTAGCATTAGATATCTATTTTCAAGTGCCTGATTTTGATAAGTGGGGTTTATTTCTCTTATCATGAGTCAAGTAGCAGGATTACTGAGGGTGGAAAAAGATAAAGGTGATTCATCCCATCTGAGGTCTCCCTATGCACTTTGTAAGCATTTGATTTTTAAAAAGGACATTAATTAAAAAAATAAATCTGAATGTATGAGTAAGAGACCAATACACACTGTGCTCAAGTGCCTGGATATACTATACTGGGAACTAGCACTTAACTATGTTGGCGAGGGAGGATGCCTTTTCACACTTAGTTTTTTGGATGTATCTAGAAATGTGGCCTAAATCTATCTTAGGAAATGCTAACAATGCCAGAGTGATCCCAACTCCAGGATCCTGTTATCATTGACAGTAAAATGTTAGAACATCCTCAACAGACACAAATGACCAATAACAAAGCACTCAGTAGATCAATACTTATAAGCCACCTTCTAGTATCTTCATCTGGTGACTTACTAACTGCTAATTAAGTGTTTGTGTACAAACTAAGCATCTTCCCAAATATTTAGATAGACATTTTCTTCCACTCTATCTATCTATCTATCTATCTATCTATCTATCTATCTATCTATCTATCTATTTATCTATCTATCTATCTATCTATCATCTACCTATGTATCTGTCTAAAAAGTAGAGGATTTTTTTTCCTGCCTCTTCCTAATTTGTATATTTCAGAAGTCACATTTCTGAAGAACTGGGGAAAGGGGGTGTTTCCCTGAAAAATTATATTTATTCACAATTAAATGCTCTAAAAATGCATATTTTCCTATTCAGTATAGCACTTTATTTCCTACTCACTAACTGGAAGTAAAGTAGTATAATTTTTTTGTGTTTTACAAAAAAAATGTGGTGCTATTCTGTTAAACCTATTCTGTATTTCCTATCAGAGTGTAAGTATGTGCAGGATTTCTTATTAAAAAAGCAATCTTTAAAGTGATCTACTGGACTTCTCTCAAAAAACACATCTAAGAAGGCTATTTATCCCCCAATAAGCCTTTTTCTAGCCTATCATAAAATACAATCACTTCCTATAAAGAGATCAGGAAATTATGTAGTCAGACTTTTTGTGGTGAAAGTTCTATTGCGGAAAACAATTTAATAGAACGATGATTTAAGTCTGAAAAGTCAACAATTGTACATTCCACTGTTTAGATACTTTTAAAAATTGCCAAAAAATTGTATTCTACTCATCACAATGCAGTCAAGGTGCTTGCAATAGGGATTATCTTTGCAGGTGTATCTTTACAGTATTAGGATCCATAGGAAAGTTCCCAGCTATTTTACATATATAAGCCCTAGTACATTGGGGAAAGATTCACCAGAAGCAAATGGCCCAACACCCTGTATGAGAACAGTGCATGCCCTCAAATCGCGGCTCAGTAGAGATAACAAAACTTCTATATGTGAGTAAATTAATCATATAAATTTACAAGTATGATTAAGATAAATTAATATTTATATACTACTTCCTCCTACTTGCATTCTTTTTATTTAATATCAGGAAGGCTGGATAGTGTTCCCCTCTTCTTGGAGAGTTGGAGTTGCTGGAGTCATATGTACTGGGAAGAAATGAAGCTATGTGTTCTAAGAAGCATTAATCTATGTGAAATACTAATATGTCTGTGAAGTAAAGCAATAAAACAGAGCACCACAGATCTATTGGAATTATAGATTTGCTTTAACTGCTGAATAATTGTTAGTTCAGGAAATAAACATAAAATATGTAGAATCTTGCAAATTCATGAGTATATTTTCATAGGCAGAAATGCCATGACCAAAAAAAAAAAGAAAAAAAAAGGAAAGATGCAGCAGGCTTGGTGAATGTTTGATGAGTTTACAGATCTTTTATCTTAACACTTACTACAGTTTGAGACTGGTGAATAATTCACAATGAATATTTCATCAGACACATGTTGCCTTCTTTTTGCAAATAGCTCATCATTTTCCAGATTCATTTGTTATTTGAAATAATTTTTTTAAAAGTAACCATTAACCGTGTAGATTAATCCAAAATCAATATGCAAGTATTTGACAACTTGGTTGGACTGTTTAGTTGTGATGAGCCAGATGAGTCACAAGGTATTCTTTCTATTTGTGCAGTAGAAAAACAAGCATATACTTCTGAAAGAAATACTTACACATGCGAATATGACATTTAGTTTTTAGTGAATACCCCTGCATGTGACAGGGGAGCATGTGCTCTATGACCATTTGTGCCAGTAAAAGGCAATCATTCAAATGTGTGTAGAAAGCAGACACAAAAGGGGATTGTCATTATCACATAGCCAACACAATATACAATCTCATTTTTAGATAGGCGAATGAATTAACAATATGCTGTTGGTAGGGCAGATAAGTGACACTGAGAACACAAAGACAATCCCAGGGGCAGATATTTGCATACTATTTGTCTATGTCCCCTTTTTGTAATTGTTTGGTGCTGTTGGGTATCTTTTGTTACGATGAAAAATAGTTCCTGGGCAGTAGAAAACTAGGCTGATGACAGTAGCAACAGCCATCCAATAGTCGTCCTCAAAATTGATTTTGTTCCATGCTGTGCTATCTAACCATTGTCCTCAGGGTTGCTTGAGGAGGTGAAAATCACTTCTCGCTTTGTAATATACTTCTTCTATGACAACGGCTAAAAGGAGCTGTGTCAGAGGAGCTGTTGTGGGGGCTTTAAATAAGTGGAGGATCCTTCTAACCAAGGAAATCCTATATCTCAGTATCCAATTAATTTCTATCAATTTAACATACTGGATGCAAACTTACAGTAATTGAGCTTAGAGCTGGAATCAGTTTTCACAGAACAGTAACATACTGAATTATCTACAAGATTAATAATTTTTCCCTTCCTGCCACATGTACTTTTACTAAGCAACTGATGCAAAGTGGACAGTCACCATTGTTCTCTTTACACGTACTGGCTTCTCATTCAGTCACACTTTACACCTAACAGCCAGTATGTTTTGCTTGTATTGGAAATGGTGGACACCACAGAGTATGCTGTAATGAGCCAGATGTGCCTAAACAAAGATTAGGAATACAGAGATACTATAGTCAGCTGCACCTGAATTTTATCTAGACACTTGTCAAAACTGGTTTTGCTAGTACTACTTTCCTCCACATAGTACTGCTTTCCTCCACATTATACTAAAAGCATGTGACTGTCACAAGTGTTCAGTCCAGACAGAGAATAAAAGTATGACAATAGCAGGTGGTAGTATTAACACATTTCAAAAATTCATTGTTGGCAGAAGTACAAGCATCTTGATTTACAGAGGTATTTGAAGTACTGTCATGCGATTTCAGTGGGAATTAAGTACCTGACCTGTTTAGGCATTTAGATAAATCTTACTAAACACCCATCTTCAACTCTAGGCAGCTAAATAGCTCTGTGTGTTTGATTTATAGCATTTAAAAGAGGTTGCTGAGGCTTTAACCCAACTCTGCCAGCACATTAAATACAGATGCTAGGCAGCATAAGACTCTGCAAAATAGTTAGAAAGTATTAGTTAACATAGGCTATTAGCTTAAATCTTTATCTCCAGGGCATCTTGGAGGATAAAAGAATTTTACCTCTCAACAAAAGTGGCAAAACCAAGATTAGATTATGCAAGAGAAGGAAACAGAAGCCACAAAATCTTTTCTCAGCTATACCAAACCCAGTGGTTCTCTTGCCTGTAACTGAACTGCACTATTAAGCATGTGGTTGAATAAACATCAGCCAAACTTGAGCATGTTACAATTATTTGGGAATTTATTGTTAATGACTAATGTGCAGACCACCCAGCTGCCTGTATAGTAGATCTGTAAATATCCCTGTAGTGGGTAGATCTTAAAATATCCATGTGTATAGTGAAATTGCAGTCATTAGGACCACAACAGAATACCATTTCCCTGGTACTTTGTACACAGCCAGTGAGTCCCTCATTCCCCTGGTAAGGAGAATGGCTTTCAATTAATTCCTCAAAAAGAGAAAAAAAATAAGAAAACAAAAAAAAGCAGCTGCAGTGTGCACATGGTATAAGCAGTTTACTAAGGCACTACAGTGCAGTGTTGTGCAGGCTGTTAAAGGAAATCTGGTGCTCCGGTGATAATGTGTATATTCATTCAGTATAAATGACTAAGTTCAAAAAAATGTACAATGAATCATGGTTGCAAGGCTGGACTTGCTTTGATTAACTACACTAGTATAATGAAATCCAACAGAGCAATCACTGAAACATTTAGCTCCAAATGTAAATCTTCTTGAACTCTGAAAAAAACATGTTAGGCAATGAGAGGGCGTATATAATACAGCTATATTTCATATAATGAAAGTGGAAGCAGTTGGAAAGAAAAGGAAATGTTAAAAAGTTGTTATGCTATGTTTGGCAAGAATGAGTAATTCTGAATATGTCAGTCATGATAATCCAACAAATTTGTGTTCTGAAGGTCAATAGAAGCATTTTCTATAGTGGTACACTAGTTGTGCCAAATACAAAATAAACATTTATAAGACATTTTCAAGTATAATACGGTACCATAGTGTGTCTTGGGGAATTAATCTCAGCTTTACATTACGGGCATAGATTGATCAATGTAACAGAATTTTATTTAAAATGTACTGATACAACCCATGGCACTTTCATTTCAGCAAGACCACAATGTTAAATTCCCATATCTGAAGCTTGTAGAGATGAAAGGTGTCTTTTCTACCAAGAGGTAGAACATGCTCTCCCTTCAGAAAACCTACTGTTCCACTATGAGCATGATGACTTCATCAGGGTTTGATTACTGGTCAGGCGTCTGGACAGTAAGGTAGTAACATTTTTGTTCTATGTAAATTATTCTGTTCAAAGTGAAAGACTGAACAAAAATATTCTTTCACTTATAGAATACTCCTTTTCATGCAACAAGCCAGAGCTCTCACAGCTGTTGTGAAGACTACTCATTGTTAATTTGAAGGTGTATGTGCATATTAACATGTAAGATTTAATAGCCTTTTTCATGGCCCAAAGCCCTTAATATAACATCAGCAGGAGGCCTCACATAGTGAGTAGTGTGAGAGTTGGGACAGAGTGAAAATTTCCTAATCACCTTTCAGTGATTAAGAGGTGATGAGACTACTGGAAAGGAAGGATGATTTTTTAGCATTATTGTTTTCCTAACACTAAATAATCTTTTTACAATGAAATATCATAATGGACTCAAGGGACAAAAAAATGGTTTAACTCATTTGGAAATCGCAGTCAATCTCCAAGCTCCAGTGTCCATAGACAGACACTGAAATCTGTGTTCCAACATCAACATAAGTATCCTTATCAAAGTTACTCATTCACTGCTGCCGTAAATTTCTTTCAAAGCACTGACTAGTAAATGGAAAACATACTGCTTACTGCTCCTAAAATGTTTTTTGCTATATCTGTAAATTTCTCCTTTGGTTTTTCTTCTTTCCAATTATCCTAGTCGATAGGGAGCTTGAGACTGAAAAGAAAGAAACGATTCTTCTCCCAAACATCTGCAGACAGGGTTGTACAACTTCACAACACAGGCAGAAAAATGAACTTACTTTGAAACTATCTTTTCCTTGGAAAATTTTGTAAAATGGCACTGGCTACAAAATTATTTGTATCTATATACTAAGTTCAGTACCATCACTGATTGCAAAATATTAGAAAAATTCAACACAGTTTTGTCTATTGCACACTTTGAAGGAAAGATATTCTATACCACATGGAATTTTAAGCAGGTTATGCAAAGTTTCCGTGACCACCAAATGTCCTTTGACTTTTGGGAGTGCTGTGTGCATGAGTTGACTTCCCACAAGCAGGAAAACAGTGGGAGCAGATTCCTCAGGACTGAGAAAATAAGACAATCAAGGAATTCTTACACAGACTGAGTGACAGTCAGCTCTGCTCAATGAAATGTTTAAGCATGTGTCTAAGTAAGAGAATAATGCTTGGACATCAGTGCTCTGCATGATTTGTAAATGCCACATGGAGGGTAAGAAGACGGTTGTTTTTTTTTCACTCAAATGTTTCTTGGGGCATGTGAATGTTATGTGTTAGAAATGAAGCAAACCAACTCTGTTTGGCTGTTTTAACAACTTGATTAGTCTGCTTCTAAACAATAAAGGATTTCCAAACCTGCCTCTAATTTTTATAAATGGGAGCATGTGATGAAACTGAGCTGCCTACATCCTAAACATAGAGTTGAGTCGGAACATACATCACGTACTTTTTTGCCAGAGGGGAAGGCTGGGACCACACACAGTCTGCCCGGCCCTTCCTGCAGTAGTGTGTCCTGCAGAGACCTCTCCTGGCAGAGCTCAGCATGCCACAATGGGCTCCTCTCCTTGGCCACGGTGAGCCTCTACTCAATCTTCTGATTGCTGAAAGACAAGCCTTGAAAATATTTCCTTTTTTTTTTTTCCTTTCTTTCTTTCCTTTTTTTTTTTTTTTTTTTTTTTTTTTAATTTTTTGGTGACCCGATTTCCCCAGCTCTATTATGGAGCAGTATCTATAAAATCACAATGGTTGTTTTATTTCTAATGGTAGTTGGTGATAATGGACAACTCTAGATCACAAATTTCCATTAATCAATCATATGCTGCCGTGCCAGGTAGGTCATACATTCTTTGGCATTTACACCAAACAGTGAAGACTGAAAATGTATTAATATTTGAAAATTTAAAAAATACATTAGGAAGTTTAGACCAGAGGGTTGCAGCATTATTGAGGTAGAGCACAGTTGAATTAGTGCTTTCCAATTGTATACTGACAGCAGATTAAAGCAGTGGGAAAAAATGTCCCAGCAGAATAAAATATCTATGATAAAACTGCAAGAGCCCCAATGGTGGAATAACCTTACGTCAGGCACCAAACTTATGGGGTAAATTTTAGAATACATATTAGGGGGAAAAAAATCTCTCATCAGCATGAGACATTTAAGTAAGCAACACTGTCTTCTGCCAGTGATACTGCTGTATATCCCACAGTTCCCTTGAATGATTATGCCAATATCTGCAGCATTGAGATTGGTCGCCTATTAATCAGGAGGAGAAAACTTTTACATCTCTTCCGTGAAGAATCATGAACTGGGGAACTAAATGCAGGCAAACAGATCCAATAACTTTATCCTTACAGCAGAGTGACATAAGCAAATATAAATCCCAATAGTGTTATTATAATGCCTGCTTAGCTAATTGAGAACATATTCATTTGCTTCGACTAAATAAATTAGTGTTACAATTATATGACCCCAAGGTCATCTCCTTTAGGAGATGTCTAGCACTTGAATTAACTATTCAGCTCTTCACAGTAAGTGGCTTCAGCCAATCAATGCCAAATAAATACTGCTGAAATATGCATTTAATTATCCTAACACTTTAACTTCTAAACCTTTTTTGTTGCCAGCAGTATTTTTGTTTGTTAATTTATTCAGGACGGGTGAGAGTTTTCTGAGTCTAGTCCGAGCATCATCTTTGTAAACTCTGATCCCAAAAGCAATCACAGCCAACCATCACAGATAGAACTGGTTACAAAGAGATATTCCTTTGATATGGTGGAGCAAAAATTTTTTATTCCAAATTCTTTATATTGTTGGTTGCAAGAAGATAACACAAGTAATTTTTATGAAGTTTCAAAATCATGAGCCTCCAATGTGCTTTGCCAGGTTAGCTAAGGACAAAATACCTCTTCTAAATGAAGAATCCATGTTTTGCCAAACACAGACTAACTACAGATGAATTAAAACTGAAATTTAAAATGCCAGTGAGCTCACTACAAACTTTGTTTTTGAAATTGTATTGTACAAGTTACACATCAACTAATGTGTGCTACAAAAAACATTAAAATATAAGTTCTTCTGAAACCTAAAAGCTGCTTTCCATCCTCCTGACTTGTTAAAACTAATCCTAATGATTCTTGGGTTTGTAAAGCCTAGGCCCATGCCTATAAGCCCAGCTTAAGCCCTTTACATAAGTAGTGTGTTTGACTCCTCTACTGGAGTACATCTTCCCTTGAGGAACACACATTTTTTATTTGTGCTTCTCACATTATGTATTAGTCCCCAGAAATAAGGAGGGTCCTGACCATTCTTCGGTAAATTGGAGTAGAATTAAATTTGCTATTTATTTGCACCACTGTAAATAAGAAGTCAGCTTGGTCCTGCATATAGAATAATCCCTGCATAACTAAAAATGACTTGTCTTTTATTTTTGTACTCTTTTCTGGATTTTGCATGGTTTATCATGTAAATAAACAAACATATCCAACTGCAGTATTCAAAATACTCTAATTTTGCAATTACTTTAAAAATTAAATATAATTTTCATTAATATTAATTATTTTAAAGGGAAGAATAAAAGTGATGACATCCTGCAGACTAGTAGGCTTCATTGTCAGGGTTGGCTGTTACTTGTCTCTGCCCCAGCAAGGGAAAAGGTGGTTCTGGGCAGGCCGTGCTTTGAAGAATGAGTCTGGACTCTTCAGTTTTTGGTCTTCAGTTGAGTTTATTGTTCCTTATCTACAAAGTTTTTCTGTCTGTCCAGCCGAGGTCTGATCAGCAAGACAGCCAAGGGCACTCTCTCCCACCCACGGGGCGGTTGTCTCTTTTATGGTGAAAGCTACGTATTAGATATTTACCTTCAATTTCCAATACTTTTCACTCTTGTTGGCAAGTGCACCTTCACTATGAACCAATCCACACACGCCAACATCGTCCTGAATATGAACATATCCTGATGCCAAGGAGAAGAAAGAAGAAGGACAGGGCATGCCCAAATCCCTCCATCTTGGGACTCCTGGCCCCCATGTAAAGGATTCTAAACCCTCCTGTACAACACACAAAACCCCCCTGTACAGTGCTCCAAAATTTTTCCCTTCACCCTGTGATTGCTACTACTATGCTACTTAAACTTTTGTGGCCTGTAATTCTTTGTATAAGGTTGGCAATTTGCTCCGTGAATTAAGATCGAATTTCCAGGTGTCTTTGGCTTCCTGCCAGGATCTCCGAGCCCCTGCCAGGGCTTTGAGACATCCGGGGCATCCAGAGAGATGTCCGGGGTTCCGACACTTCATACCTTCAGAAAAAAAAGTTTCGTTAATTTTTAAACAAGAGGCATTCATTATTATGCTTTCTGTGGCAAGACTGACTTTTTTTGTAAATGATGACCATAATTAGGGCTCTCATAGTGAACACTACTATTACTAAACAGTACAATTTATAGAATGTCTCCACTCTAGGAGACTTTGCGTTTTTCTTGAGGAGAAAAGTCAGATAATGACTGAGATTGTAGTTTAATGCTATTATTTTTAAGGATATTGCAAAAAACATTTATAGACTCTATTAATATTTTAAAAAAATTTAATCAGACTGTGTCTGTTTAGCCAGAAAAAGAATGGAATTATTTGTCTTGACTCTAATGCAGTGTTGATAGAGAAATGTACAAATTAATTTATACCCAGGTGATATTTTTACACAATGTAAAACACTTGTATGTCATTCATGTACTTAATTTAAATCTGGCAGAACTATGTATAGACAAGAATTACCTGAAACTGCTACTAGCCAAATAAGGAATGTCTTCACAATTACTTCTAGATCAGGGAAGCCTTTTATTCAACTGCAAATACAAACTATTTGCAGCTTTGTCTGTGAAGATCTTTAGAGATGGCCTGGTTTTGAAGTCAACACAAAATTATCAAAGAAAAGGATTTTATCTACATTTGTTCTTGTTTTTTCCAAGCAGAGGAAAAGACTAACATGATATAGGTGACCACTCCCAGAGTGGTCATTCATTCTGAACATCAACACCTGAGACTTTTGCAAAAAGGCACCAAGAGAATGCTTATGATTTGCTTGTAGTATTTTTGGAATATTTCAACTGAGTTCAAATGTGCTTCATGAAACAAAAAAGAGGCAAATTTTGCTGAGTTCAAATACTGTTCAGCTAATGGAAGCTCCTAGGAAAATGCTGATTTAGCCACAGTTCACACATGGCACATTCTCTTGCTGTTTCCTTGATTAAATATGTGACTGCATATTCCTATTTGTATTGTAAGATGGTTTGAAAAATTACATAAATTTAGTTCATTTTTTTGATAATGCCTAAACTACTTTGGAACAGAAATGTTTCTCATATTGCAAGTAATCTATCCTTCTAAGTTATCTTAAGGGTAATGATTTATGAAATCCTGCTGAGAACATTTGTACTGAAGCTCTATGATTTTTTTCTCACCACAATTTCAGTGAAAATCAACATTATTAGAAGAACAAAGCAGTGTGATTTGGAGAGAACCTTCTGGTACATAGATTTGATTCAAAGTGGCATTTTAAAGTTATACCCCAGGCTTGCTGAGCTTTTGGTCAAGCCGTGCAGGTCAGATTATGTTATACAGCATCAGGGAGCCAGAAAGGGCAGAGGAGAAGGCTTTCCATCATTTGCAGTCTAAACATTTATCTTATGATGACATTAGACACATTTCAATCCTTAAAAAATTGGAGGTGGCTGGTTATTTTCTATCTAACTGGACCTTTGCAGGTATTTGTAAAGAGGCTCAATAAATATCTGTAGGGGAAAAAAAGCCCCAAAAAAACCAGAAATTGCCATGGAAGGAAAAGATGTTTGGTTTTGAATGAGAAAAATTAAACTGGAATGTTTTGGTTTAGCCCAGCTTAGCCCAAATCAAAAAGTCATGATCTGACAAACAGAAAGGAAGCTTTTCATTTCACATCAGTTTGACATCAACCAGTGTCTGTCTGAAGTGCTGTTATGTGCCATGAAATTTGTAGCTCTTTGTGCTGGGGACCTGAAAGCATGTTTCAGCTGTCAAATCCAAGAACATGTCCTAGCCCTATGCCATTTTTCTCCCTTCTTCTTTGCTCTACTTTCCCTAGGAAGGAAATTGAACTCGCAAAGGCAAAACCATGACACACAAGCATCACTCCTCTTGTCTTGCCAGCTGTGGGTGCAGGACTGCAGATTTTTCCATGGAGAAAATAGGCTCTTCGGACAGAGCCATAACCTTGCCAGATGAACCCTGCTTTACTTTTCTCTCTGTGAATTAAAGAAAAAGATCTCTCTGGGGAACACGTGTACTTTCAACATAACAGAATATGGCATATTTTCTATAAAGGATTGTATTCTGATGTTCATTCTTTTACCTGTAAATAACTTCAAAGAAGTTTGTCAGACTATTGTGGGACAGGAGGTTAATGAATTATGTAATGAAGGAAAAAGAGCTCCCCCATGTCCTGATCTAAGTGATGTGTTTTGCATGTTAACTGCTGAATTCACATACATCTTAGCTATAACTAAAACATTTTTGAAGCCAAATTCCTAGTTAAAAAGGGTAGTTTCCTACAACTAAAGAACAGCTACTGCTATAAGATATTTGGATATGTGAACAAAAATCTTAAAGACTGAGTCTAAAAAGAGATGAACTACATTGCTGGCTATAAAGTTTTGCATTACCTGTGTTTCTATTGTAATGCACAGACAGCTAGAATGGAAGCTTCTTCTTGAAAAAATACTTTCTGAAGTGTTTTACCTTTTGTACAACAGGCACAGTTTTACAGTGAGTCAAAGGAGACTACAAATCTTCCACTGTTACCCTCATTATGGAACATGCACACCAACTTGAAAGAAAATAAACATGCAGCCTTATAACCACAAAGTGCTTGTGGCTGCATTTTTTCATGTTTCCTGACCAACCTTGATTCAACTCAACATATCTTGCTTGTCTCTTGCAGGCATTTTTGACAAAATAAGTAAGCATCTTTTAATGTCACCTAGGCACATCCAAAATATATTCTGTGTATTATAAGATTGTGAGAGTGCATGACAGTATTTTAGGTAAAAAAAAAAAAAGATCAGCATGCATTATATAGCGTACTTGAAACTGGCTGCTTCTTACCAATGAAATATGGACACCCTTTGCAGTAGCTGTCCTTTGCTAGGATTTAAAACTAGGCAGAGTTACAGCCCAGACAGCCTGTAGACGATTTCCTTCCAGATAGGAAACAAACCTGTGCCACAACAGGGTAGAGCCCTTGCTGAGGGTTGTAGTGTTCATGCAGGCAGGTTAGCTGTAAGTACGGGTCAAAACCACAGCAGATGCAGGCAGAAAAGCTTTGTCTTGGTGCTGTGTGTCTTTGGGTCAAGCCATGTATCTATATGCCGAAGCATGGTTTTCACAGGAAAGTAGTGTACATTAAGGAGTCCTCTTACTCCTCTGTCAACTAGGAAGCAGTGAGTGAAAAAGAGCACCCCTGGAATTACCTTTTTTCAGGGGATGGGTCAGGAGAGTTGACAGAGAATCCCTACATCATCTGGTCTAGTTGGGCCCTGTAGCACTGTGAATGCTGCTTCTGCATAATCATTCCACGAAAGAAACTGAAGGTGGTTCAATTGGAAAGGCAGAGGGCATAAAAGAAATATTAAGAATGACTTGCTGTAATCAGGCAAAAAAATAAACCTTTGGCAATGTTTTTTTGTGATGGGAGGATGGGAGCCTTTGTAATTTGCAGAACATGGTGTTCTGGAGGCCATTAGGATGAGAAAAAAATTCAAAAATTCATATCCATTGATTAAAAGCTAAATAAAAGCTTAGACAGACATTGGAACAGCAAAAGAATACATTCCTTGTATTCAACTAGAAGTTCTCAGCAACCTTTCTTACATTACTGAGAATGATTGTCACATTAGCACAGCTCAAGTGAACCAGTTTGAATAAAATTTTTTTCACCATGAGGGTGGTAAGAAACTGGAGTGGCTTGTCCAGAGAAGCTGTGGACTCCTTACGCCAGAACTGTTTCAGGCCAGGCTGGATGGTGCTCTGAGCAACCTGGTGTAATGGAAGATGCCCACTAGGGTGAAAGGAGGGTTGAAAATAGAAGATCTTCATGATCCCCTCCAATCCAAAGCATTCTGTGATTCAATTATTCTGTGAAATCAAGTTCTTACAGACAGTAATCTTAAGAACAGTGTTAAAGACCACGCTTGTTCATGTCCTGTAAACCAGAACACCTATGCTTTCAGTACTTTTTCTCTGTGTTTATGGAGTAAGACTTCTAGTGTTAAACACCTCTTGCTGTATTTTTTCTGGTGAGATTTCAGCCATTTACACTACAGCATTAGCTCTGGAGAAAGGTAACTGTTTCTGAAATTTTAGTATTCGGGGGAATACAGAAGATGTTTCCTTGGTCATGGCTTAACAGTGGTTATTTACTGGCATGGCAAACCAAGGAAGTTGAGGGAAAACCAGTAACACAAGTATCAGCCACTGACATTCTGCTATCCTGGTATGCACACATTGTACTAACCCAAAAAATCTGGCTGAATCAATTCCAACCAACACACATTTGAAGATCAATATAGAAATGTCACAGAATTATATTCTACATACAGAATACAAAGATAAATGAAAGCATCCCAAAATGAATGAAAACACTGGTGGCCAACAGACTGAAAATACTGTTTGTTATAGCATATGATCTGGCTTGAATGACATTATTTTGGAAAAACTTCACAGGCTCAATTGCATTTCACAGCTGAAAATATTGACATTGTTGTGACAGCCCATGCTGAACAGAACAACAAATTGGTATTAGAAAGCAGAGAGCTCTAGGAGAGAATGCCAAATTTAATGTTCAAACTACTTTTGTATAGAGGAAATACAACATTCTCGCTTCGTACAAATTGATAAGTGAGACTTTGCTTTGTGGTGCTAATGGTGAGGATGAAAACTCAATTCCAAACTGTCTAAGGCTCTGTAAAAAGATACCCTTGAAATAGCTCCAAGCAATTAATTCCAGTCTTAGAGCATACTGATAAAAGCTTACTGTCCTCCTTACCTCCTACTCTTTCTAATTGTTACCCTCAAATCCTTTCACTAAACGTTGTTTGAGGGCACCAACCCAGCTTCAAATATTATGAAGCACTTTATAAGTAAAACAGCTTTTCAAAGGAAAAATGTCCAATACACACAAGAAGGTTTATCAAAAAGTGCAGTGGTTTCAGATGTACTTTGCACCAAAAGTGTTGCTCAGATTTGATGCAGAATTTCTGATAAAAAACAGGGAGCAAGCCATGAATTAATAAATATCTCCCAAGTCAAACACAAAAACAGTTTAGAGTCTAACACCAAGAGTTAGCCTGAGACTTCTGGATTTCTCTTGGTCTTGTATTCATATGGTAATACAAGATATATTTTGTGGTCCAATAGTAAGGAAAACTGGGAGATGAGTATAAACACAATTTTTGTGTGTTCAAAAAAATCCTTCTCAACTTTGGGATACTTCTTGAAGTAAACATATCACTGTCAAAAATGCTAGTTTTACACTGATAAAGAATAGAAGATGCTGCTACAGTCTCAGTTAAGATGCACAGGAGGGAAATTTGTTTCTAGTCTTGTTTATTTGCAATATTTTCTGTAGACTGCAGGCCTCCCATTTTCTTAGACACTGAGACTTATTCCTTAGCTACAACAAGTGGAGGGTATTTGTGAACACATCGGGGGTCAATATCACTAAACAGAAGGATGATAAACATTTTAAAACTGATAGAAAAAGACAAGACAAGAAACTTCTAGTAGACAAGCTATAAGCCACATCACTTGACAAAAGTCATTAAAAAATCCAACCTTTTACATCACTGAATAAAAATAAACTGATGTGGGTTTATTTTCTCTCTTTGTGTCTGGTGCAAAGGTGCAAAATGACAAATCATCAAAATTTACTTTGAATTCTTGCAATACAGAGAGGGGCATGGTTGATTTTGAAACAAATACTTTCCAAATAATGGGCTTTCATTTCAAATGAAATGAAATGTGTGTGAAATAATCTGTGTTTCTACACACGCAACAAAGTGCACTTTGTTGAATAGCAGGATTGTTATCTTTTGCCAAGTTGAATGTCCTTCACATGAAGCCTACCTATTTAAGCTGTGATATCAGAAGATCTGAAACAGTAGCTAATATACAAAGACAAGATGAAAACCTAGCACATGACTTTCCAGCTGAGTAAAGGGATTGTTTTGAGAAATGAGAATTGCTGCTAGCCCCAATGCCTCACTGATGCAGCACTTCCAGCAGCCTTTTCCAGGGAGTCTCCAGTTGTTAAAAGAGGAGCAAATGCCTGAAGAAATGGCCAGTGAGAAACACGCAGGGAATTACAGTGCTGCAAGGCTTGCTGTGAAAAACGTTACCTTCTTCTCTATCTCTTAATCTTTAAATGTCCACCTCTGACTTCTCGGTGATCTTTTGTTTTGTCTGGCTCAAAGGTCATTGCAGAGCCTTTCCCTGTCAATTCCCTGTATTTTTTTTTCCCTCCCCTTTACTTCTCTTTTCTCACTCAGACTTTCCTTCCTCAGACTCATCCTTGTGCTAACTGTAAGGGAAGGTGAAGGACTGACTGTTCTCATTCTGGTGCCCTTCATTTACATCAGGTGAATATTGGTCACCAATAGCTCCAGGAAAACTCTCTGCCCAGGAAGTAGAGACCATGCGTAAAGAAAGGGTAAAGATGCTTTGAGAAGTGCTAGGAAAATAACAGCTTGTCCTCTAACCTTTATGCTTTTTCTCTAACCTTTTTTCAATGAGGCACGTGTTAAGTGTGTATTATCTATTTTTAGCTATGGAAAATGGGGGCTAAGCAGTCACAGGTCCACCTGTGGCTTGAGGTGTGCTCTGGGTGTGAAAGAGCCTTGGCTACAAGAGCCAAGGTTGTATCCCCTCTCCTGCACAACAGCATCCAGGGGCTGAGCTAGGGTGGGAAACAGGGAAAAAAGGTGATGGATTACCAGATCCCCTGCTCGTGGGGAGTAATGGCTGCACCAGGGTGTCAGTGGGAAAGACTAGGGGATTAGGATGGCTCTAGGAACACCAGGACCTGGACTAGAGGGCTGTGCAAAGAGTTCTGACTGAAAGGTCTGAGAGGCAAGGGGGCAGTGAGGATTTCAGGTGCCCATGCTGGAAGACAGGAACAGGATTTGGAAAGTAAGAACTGTTCAGGACTCTGAGGTCATCCTTGCAGACAGATTTATTACAAGTGAAAATATGTAGGGGAACAATTGGAGGACTGGATTTTAGACGAGATCAGATGTTGCAAAGAAATGAAAAAGAATATTTTTGGAGAAAAACCAGAAAGTCTGAAAGGTAGAATAAGTACTTCTTTGTTATGGGAAGGAGGGAAGGGAAGCAGAGGTAAAATTGTAGCTCTATCTCCTTGACTCTTACAAACAATGTTCCTGGAGGCCAGGAGGGCCTAGAGAACATTTTGCACTTCCTGTGCTTTTATCCCTTCAAGAATTAAAAGGTGAAAGACCAAAGAAGCATAGAATTTCTCAAGTTGGAAGGGACCCATAAAGATCAAGAATCACAGAATTGGTAAGGTTGGCAGGAACTGTCAGTGGAGTCATCTGGTCCAACCTCTCTGCTCAAGCACGGTCATCCCAGAGCACATGGCATAGGATTGTGTCCAAACAGTCCTTGTGAATTTCCAGTGAGAGAAACTCCACAACCTCTCTGGGCAGTCTGTGCCAGTGCACAATCATCTGCATAGTAAAGATGTTCTTCCTCATGTTCAAATGGAATTTTTCTGTGCATCAGTTTGTGCCTGTTGCCTCTTGTTCTATTGCTTGGCACCACCAAGCAGAGGCTCCATCCTCTCTTGACAACCTCCCTTCAGATACTTGAATACATTTGCAAGTTCTTCCTCCTAGCTGTCTCAGCCTTTCCTCATAATTGAGGCTGTAGTCCCCTAATCATCTTCATAGCCCTTGACTAGGCCTTCATGTCTTTCTTGTCTTGGGGAGCCCAGAACTGGACACAGTTCTCCACACACAGCCTCACTAGGGCAGGACAGAGTAAAGAGGAAGGATCACCTCCCCCAGCCTGCTGGCACTGCTCTTCCCAATGCACCCCAGGACACCTTTGGCCTTGGCCACCAGGACACACCGCTGGCTCATGGAGAGCTTGCTGTCCACCAGGAACCCCAGGTCCTTCTCCTCAGAGCTGCTTTCCAGCAGGTCAGCCCCAGCCTGTGCTGCTGCCTGGGGTTCTTCCTCCGCAGGTGCAGGAGCCTGCATTTCCTCTTATCAAGTTTCTCTGCCCATCTCTCTACCCTGTCAAGGCCCTTCGGAGGGGCTGCAGAGCACTCTGGGGTATTGGCCACTGCTCCCAGCTTTGTGTCATCAGTGACCTGCTGAGGAGGCATCTGTCTCTTCATCCATGTGGGACAAAGTACTTGTGACAGAGTCTAGCCTCCAGCTAGACTCTGTGTCACTGAATATGACCCTCTGGAATCCTCCATTCATTCAGTTCTCAATCCACCTCACCATCCATTTATCCAGTCCACACTTATGGACTTTGACAATAAGGGTAACATGGGAGACAGTGTCAAAAAACAATCAAGTCCTTTGCTCCTTACAGGATTACCTGAAAATAAACTATATATCTAAATAATTTAATGCTTGCCTAGAGAGCTTGAGAAATTCCAGCAATTATCTAGGTGACCATTGTAAACATACATAACTCTCCGTTTCCCAAGGTCTAAATGAGAAAAAAAATTTGTAAAAATCTCTGATGGATGCAAGATTGAAACACACATTGGACTAAGTGTTATGGTATGACTGAAAACATCAAAGACTGCCATTTATTTTTGAGGCTAAAAGCTATAAATTATTTCAGCAGAAGTCTCTGGTTACTTTTGTGTTATGAAGTGTATCACAATTAAATTATTTAAAAGTTAAATGCCTGTGTATCAAAAAAACCCAACACGGTAGACAAAAAGGTTTTTTTCCCCTGAGGAAAATTGCAATATGATTGAAATGATAGCTTTAGTAGAGGTTACTCTCCAAAATGTCTTATTTAATTAGATGAAAAGTATTTTTAAAATGCAGAGAGACTATGATACTTATGTGCCAGTCACCTATAAAATAGCTATGTTACTAATATTATTATTATTATTATTATTATTATTATTATTATTATTGTTGTTGTTGTTGTTGTTGTTGTTGTTGTTATTGTTATTGTTATTATTACTACTACTACTACTACTATTATTCTGGTCGGCTTGCACTTTCCAGCTGGTGACATTTTAATGTGTTTTTCCTCTACACTAAGTTAATATCACAATCAAACCAATATGAACAGGATGCACATCCTTCAGGAAAAGGTTTACACCCTTCACAAGAGAAGTTAACCAAGAAGAGAATCCAATGTTCATGTTAAATTAAGGCTTCATCCACTGTGTTTAATTACTGAGTAAATATGCACTAGGTATATGCTTTGAATTTAGAAACAATTCATTGCCTCCTAAGGTGAGATAGTTCTGTGTTATTTCTCTTAGCCTGCAGTTGGTTGGTTTTGTATATTCCTCTACCTCAAGCTCTTCTCAAAGTATGTTATGGAAAGCTCAAATGGCCTGGTTTGTACATAGAATCTTTCAATGAAGAAATAGCTCTAAACTCTTCCAATAGATATTTCAGGAACTACTTTTGAAAAAGTCTTCCTAGATAAAATATGCTGAAGAGGCTATCCAAAACTGGAGAAAGATCAGTGAATGAGGAAATAGCTTGGTGTTGGCAATTTTCATTGTACCAGACAGAAAATTATTAACAACCCAATACAGTACTAAGGAAACTCCACATGCCAAGTCATTATTCTGCACTGCAGCAAAACACAGTTCCTCAGTAAAAAGGGTCTTAGATCCTTATCATGATTAGATGAACCTTGCCCAGTGAACCTTTATATTTCTTTTGTGACATTTGTGAATTGCTTTGTGGGAATTTATACTTAGACATGTTAACTTCTCAGGTCATATGACTATTCTACTTATGGAAAGAAATCAAGCATGTATGAATGAAAGCTAAAACTCTTGTTCTTACTCTGTGAAAAAAATGATAATTTAGTAACTACATGTTAGAGAGCTGTGGTTTTCAAGCTGTGGTACTTGCATTGTTTGCAATTCACAAAGACTGCTTTGTTAATCCTCAGAATGACACATGAAGCAAAATTAAAGAGTAGAGAGTTTGAGGTTAAGAAGAGAACTATTAAAGTTCTGTCAGAGTAGAGGAAAAAGGGTCAATTAAGCAGAAAAACCAAACCTTATTTTAGATTGTGGTGCTGAAAATAAACAAGAAAGGACAGTAGTGTATGTAAATGAATATTAGACATTATTTATTAGTTGAATGCTTATTATGAAATATAGAGTACTAATAGTTTGTTAAAATAAATGTTTAGTGGGACACTGTAGCATTCTTAACCAATTGCAGTTTTCATAATTGATATAAACAGACAGAAACCCTCAATGAAAACTTGGTCCTTGGTTCCTGGATTTTTGGTAGTCAGATACCATCATATCCTTTCAAACAGAGAGGAATGACAAAGGATGAAACAGCTGACAGAATAATGTATTCAAAATACATGAATTTTTAATTCAAATAAATAAGGGGAAGTATTATTTCCCTCCCTCCCTCTCTTCTTTCTGCCACTTCCTTCCTTTCTTCTGCCACTTCCTTCCTTCCTTTCCTTCTTTCTTTCTCTCTTTCTTTCAAGAACAAAATGAATAGGAAGGAAAGAAGGAAAAAAACAATATGTAAATAAATAGGAAATGAAAAGACAAAGCATGAAAAATTACAGACCATCTCTGTAGTTGTCACTTACCATTTAGATTTAAGAAAAACCAAAGGTGGTCTCAAGATAGAAACCAGATGGATTTAATCTGAAGACACTGAAATGTTCCAGGCTCTTCTGCAAAATGGGATCTTTTTCTCCCGACTTTTGTCTTCCTAAAAGCTGGTGTGGACCTATGCTTTTGGAGCAGCTGAGTCAATATGAAACTTTTACAGAGACAATAAGGTTTGCTTTCTACTCTTATACAGGAACAAGATAGGCAATTTTATTATGGCAAATCTCTTTCCTGATTCAATAAAACAGATTCTGCTGCCTTGTTGCACATGCAGATCTATACAACTGTCAGCAAACTTACTTAGTGAATGAATTCAACTCACTGTTCTCACTTCTGTTTTCAGTTGCCTTACAGAAAAAAGGTGTCCTTCTGAATTGCATGAGTAACTGTTAATTCACTTTCCTTATTCTACTCTTGAGATAACTTCTTAAATTAATCCTGTCTTCATTTATTTTATAGTATCTGCATGTTTAAATGCTGACTTTGTGAACATCAGTTTCAGTCATTGTTTCAAAGCCATGACTTTCAAGAGCCTTACATATTTTAGATAGATTTACTGTTGACCTTTGTTAAGAAATTGAATGGTTTTGTTGTTACTAACATTTCTATAATTGATATTGTTGATATTGTTGGTGCCACCAGGGTACTTCCTTTAAATTAAATACCATGTCTTGGCTGATAATCTCACTTAACAAAAATCTCACTTACAAAATCAGATCACTGTTATTTAATTTTTCTTAGCTTTGAAACAAAATGTATCTTTAACCTCTTCAGTACTAGGCAACTATAAATTACAACTCATTTAAATGACACCGCTGCTGTAGTTTCTGGGGTTTTTTTCTTATTTTCCTGCACCTCACTTTCACTCATCATCAAATAATAAAAGTCAGATAATAATGCTGCTTAAGTCACTGCTATGTTACTGCTGAGAAATCCAACCTATTCTAAGATGAATGAGGAAATATTTTTTAATCTTTAAGGAAAAAAAAAGCGTTCTGCTGCAGAAAAGCAGCATGAATTAATTTGATTTCCAGAGAGAAACTGCCTGAATCAGAGAAGTGTCTACTACAAATGTTTGCTCCATGGCATATACAGCCTGGCATACTGACTGTGGAAACTTTAGTTTTCTCTAAGGCAAAATGTATTTTATCATCTATCAGCCTTTTTTTTTTTTTTTGTAAATTCAGATTAAAGTGCACAGTTTCAGAGAAACAGTATGCCACTGAAAATTTTCACACTGAGGGTGAATTCATCTCGGTCGTCCTTAAACAAAGCATAAACTAAATGTCCAGTGAAAGTGGCGGATACTTTAAAGCCTTCAATTTATTGAGCACATGGGATGAATTCTCTTTGCCTCCCACAGAAGCAATCCTAGCTCAACATAGGAGCTGGTGTTTCCATTTGGTGGCCAGTGAAGGGTGCTGGATTTAAATCATATGAGATGGTATGGATTACATCCCAGCCTGATGAACGATAGTATGCCATTTATCCAACTGCCTCTTCCTTCCTGTTTCTTTCAGTAAATCCATGGGCAGAATTGCATCACAGTGATGAGATAAAAGAGCGAGCAAGCTCATATTACACTTTTCTAGTGTTAGTTATTTAGTACTTCTTACTATAAAATGGTGTTGATAGTATCATCCTGTTCAGGACTGAATTTCTACTTTGCTATTAACAACCTCAATATGAATTTTTTGGCAAGTTTAGACAAAATGTTTTGGGTGGTTCTGAGAAAATGTTTTGCTTGTATTAGAAATTATTATTTTAGAAAACTCCAAAACACCAGTACTTTGAGTGAGCTCCTTGAAATACAGCAGGTGAAATTGCCTGCATTGAAAACATAATTTCTACTATCTGCAGAGAAATTTATGTAACATATCTAAACAATGTATAAGCCTTTGAAGCCTTCAAAAAATGTGCTGAGGTTTTTTACCATATCAGAACTATAGATTTCCCAAAACCTTGAGGCATTTACCATTTATTCAAGATGCTCAAGCCTTTTATAGCTCAATGTCCTAGGTCTAAGAACTGGAGTCAAGGAAAATAGAGATGAAGACCCCCTGGAGAACATTGGAAGCAGAGTCAGTGCTGCTATGCTAGCTGGCCAGGACAGAGCAGAAGGGGACTCAACAATACAGATGTTTTTTGGGAAAAAAAAAAAAAAAAGCAGAGCAGTAGAGATTGTTTTGGATGAAAGACTGTGAGTAAAACGGGTATGATGGCCTGCAACAAAGAGGAGTATTCATAGAATTTGAGAGTAACTAGGCCATGAAGAAGAAAGTAACAGTGACAATTAAGTGGTTGAACTAAAAACAACAAACTGGACTGCTTGTGGCAGAACTCAAAAGAGCCAGAAGGAACTGTCTGGCTCACATTCCCTAAAGCCCACATCAGATCCAAGATACCCTCGCTGCCAGCAAGTATAGCAGGTGTGATGGCTATTGCTGCCCCTTGGCTCTAGTGGTACAGGTCCAGGAAGGCAACACTTTTCATGCCTCAGTTTGATACCATGTGATTCTTAGGGACAGAAAGGACAGAGGAGTCAATGCTTTAAAATGCTTTTTAAAACTTTGTAAAATTTCAATAAAGTACTCACTGAAAGAATGATTGGTGGGATAATGAGCATGCAGAAGCAAAGAAAATCAATATTAAGAGTATTTTCAATTTTGTTCACTGAAGCATAGTTATTACATAATCCTGCATTTATTTTCATCTCATTCTCCTTCAGTATAAAGAAAAAGCTTGGTCTGGGTATATTACCCCAGTTGTCAAGTAATAGAAGGGGATGGGTTTTTGCTGATGGGATCTGTCTCACATCTGTGGCAGGAGTTTGGGTGTGCCACTGAATAGAGCTCCTGAAAGGGCTAGTGCAATACTAAAGACAGCCAACTCTGAAAGCAGTGCTGTGCCAGTATTTATATTTACAAGATGTCCTGTCACTGCTGCAGCAACTTTGCTGTTTCAGATGAGTTATAAACCAAAGTTCTCATAGGCAGACACTAATTGTGCATTTCTATTTTATGGGCGGCATTTTAAGACCATATTGAATTATCTGTAAAGTGCTGACCATTCACAGCTGTAAGTGAGATAAGTGATCCAATCCTCTGAATCTATTAAATTATAGAAAATGCTAATTATGCTGAAAAAGCTAGCCTATAGTTTTAAATTAGATACCTAAAATGACTGTACATTTAATAACAAGATTCCCATTCCTCAGTTGGACTCTTAGAGTAAGATTGGTAATATTTTTGAATGAGGAAGTCAGAAATGAAGCCTAGATGCTTACACCCTTAAGGCTATTTTGAAATTATTGACATATAGGTTGTTTACCTCATGACATAGAAATTTTTGCTCTGAATGTTTCAAAAGTTAAGTTTGCAATAAATAAGTTTAAAAAAAAAGGGAGAAACATGGGCAGTGATGTCCAAAATGAACTATGAAGGGCTTTTGTCTCTAAAGCCAAAACTTGTCTAACTATATGGAATAGGTTTCTCAACTGCCTTAAGATGCGTAAAACCACAGTTATTAGTTTGCTGATTATCAGTATTTTAAATAAGCTGTTGCTACATTTGCCACTATGAATGTGAAGATGCAGCTTTAAGTAAAAACTATGAGCCCTATGTCTCTAGTAAACCAAGGTTCTTTTGTTTCACAAAATACTTTGAAAATTTTTGATTCTCTGGGCTGAAGTCTGAGAAATTGTGAACAGCCTCTGCTGTAGAATAGCATATCATTCCAGCCTACAATTCATTTTGTGTCCTTAAAATGGAATACATCCTCTGAAAGAATTTTCTCTCATTTGTAGAAATTGCATGATAATTTATTTTTGAACCATACAGTCTAAATTAAAACCACCATACCACCAAGTGTTTTTGCAGACAGGCAAAACACTAGTAATCTGGTAGAGATTCTGCTCTACCAGAATGGATCATTTTGCTGCATCTAGATGTATTCTGCCAATAAAGTATTCTGCCAATTAATTCTGCCTGCAAGCAGGATTTCTTTGTAGGCTACCTACAAATGTATTCTTTCCTTCAATTAGTTTTTCTGTTTCTTTGTTAGAAAAAGACAAAAAAGGTTTTATATCATATACATCAATCTGAAATATCTAGTAACATATAAGCCTTTGAAAAATTGATAAATATACACAAAGAGATTTTTTTCTGTATCAGAAGTTAAGATTCCCAAAACCTACAGATGTTTTAGTTTTATAAAATCAAAGCACATTACTGTCAGAATGAGTTCCTTTATACTTTTGACTAATGGCTGAGCTGCATACCTTCAATAAGGATAACACTGGAGGAAACTCTGGCAGGCATTCTCATTTGCAGTACCTGCAGTGCCAAAACTGCCCATCTGACCAATACATCAGTATAAGAAATTAAATTAGACCTAGTACAATATCGCCCTTATAAGATACTCACCAAAAAAAAAAAAATAGCCATCTGTCTTCAATAGTTTCAGTAGATTGGGTGTTCAATACCTGAATCAAATGCCTGCATAAAGCTCTACACAGGCCAGCCCTACCTGATCACACTAGAAATAATCATCAGCATGGCTGAACAACCATGGTTTTTCAGTGATAACTTCATTACAGATTTCAGTGGGGCACAGTAATTTTCATATAGTGATTTGTCTGTAAATACTCATGGTAGGACTTATCAACAAATTGGCTGATTTACAGAAAGCTCTTTCAAGCTTTAAGGATTAAACTTGCTGCAGCTCTTCAATAATCAAAGGTACAATTCTTCGTTATTTTTCTTCCCATTGAACTTTGGAAATAGTAGACCATAGCCCAGCAGAGACATTTTCTCTGCAAAGTACTTAAGTGTGTTTCTGAAATTCAATAGTCATTTTCTTGGACTCATTACGCTATTGCCTGTAGTTAAATATCCAGGCATAGCTGTAGGAAAAAGAAAGTCTCCCACAGTGGAGAAAAAAAATCTATGAAGCCTTAATACAGTTGCTTCCAGAGATGATAGAAACATAAACACAGTGTAGAAAAAGTAGGGTTATATTCTGATATATTTACAACCCCACTTACAAGAGGAGATGAAATTATACCCTAGGGACCAGCATATTGCTATGGCTTTACATATATATTTATTTTGAACCAAGATCCAGTTTCTTCTCTTGGTGTTTCCGGCTCCAAATGTATAAACCCTCCAAGATACATTTAAAGTTTCTTCCAACTCAATCAGATCCATTTTAATGGATTTTAATGGCCTAATGGGGAGGGAATGGGCATAAATATGTTGGCCATATGAGCCAAAAGTAAAAGGAAGTTTGGTATAGGCTTATTATAACTGAAAATAAAATAGTATATAAAAAATAACAAATTATTGTATTAGGTTTGCATGGCTAGGTTTTTGTAGCAGGATTACTGCAGGGATAACTTCTGTGAGAAGCTGACAGAAGCTTCCTCTGTGTCTAGCAGAACCAATGCCAGCTGGCTCCATGATGGATGCGCTACTGGCCAGGGCTGGGCTAATTAGAAATGGTGGTAATACCTCTGAGATAACGAATTTAAGAAGAAAATTATTGGGTTGTTTTAATTGTGGCCAGAGAAAAGTAGGTGAGAATATGTGAGAGGACCAACTCCGCAGATACAAAGATCAGTGGAGAAAGAGGCAGAGGAGATGCTCCAGGGCTGAGCCAGAGCACACCTGCAGCCCCTGGTGTGGCCCATGGAGAGGCAGCTGTGCCCCTGCAGCCCATGGATCTCCATGGGGATGCAGAGATCCACCTGTAGCCCATGTAGGAGACCCAGGCTGGAGTAGGTAGATGGTTGAGAGGAAGCTGTGAACCCATGGGAAGCCTGTGCTGGAGCAGGCCCCTGGCAGGGGCCTGCCAACCTGAGGAGAGAGGAGCCCACACCAGAGGAGATGTCCTGGTATGACTGCACCCCATGGAAGAGTGATCTACATTGGAGTATTTTGTGGATACTGTTTCCCATGGAATGGGAATGTTCACGGAGAACTGTTTCTTGTAGGAGGGATCCCACAATGGAAAAGGGGAAGGACTCCTCTCTTTGAGCAGTGTGAAAAGCTTTTGATGAACTGACCATAATCCCCATTCCTTGCCTCTCTGCACCACTGGGGAAAGGAGGTACAGAGGGAGGGGTGAGAAAAGGTGTTTTTAAGGTCTGTTTCTACTTCTCATTATCCTGCTCTGATTTTGTTAGTAATAAATTCAATTAATATCTCTAATTCCAGCCTGTTTTGCCCATGACAGTATTTGGTGAGTGAACTCCCTCTGCCCTTATCTCAGCTCATCAACCCTTCATTATATTTTCTCTCCCCATCCATTTGCAGATGGGAGGGATAGAGCAGCTGTGGTGGATGTCTGGCGTCCAGCCAGGGTCAACCCATTACAATTACTTTCTTCATTATTATTAGAGAAGTGAGTTACAGTATTTGAAAAAAACACTCAGACATTAGGTGCACGAAGATTTTGCTACTACAAAAAGTAAATATATCACTATTTGCTCCTTCCTTACTGCAGGAAGGTTCCTAGCGGTATATTTTCTAGTATTTTATCCTAACTAGTTTTAAAAATCTTGTGACAAATGGCTGAAGCTTCAATGGAGAGGGTAATAATATCTTTTGGCTGAACTATATCTCATTGTCTGCATAAAAAATAATAAAAATCCCTTTTTCTCTGTTTTGAATGTCATCATCTTATTCCTCATTATGGATTTAGTCCATCTTGGTGTTTTCATCTAGTATTTATCATCATATGTGAAAATATAGGCTATTCTTATTCTGGTCATTGTTTATTCAACTTCAGAAAATTAGATTAAGATTTTCAAATACTGCAGGAAGTTTATCCACAGAAGTGCTGCTAGAAATCCTCTCAAATCCTTTTTTAAAATACATCATACTGCTTTGAGCATTTCAGTCTTGATTATGAATTTCTGTGGCTTCACCAGCTTTTTCATACTTCTCTGGGTTCTTTATAAGGTCCTAATGCATACAGTGTTCATGCAAGGATTCTCAGTTTCTGTATTTCTCAGTTTCTGTTTCTATAATTTCTACTATTCTAACTCACTTCCCACTCTGAGCTTCATGATTTCATTTTCATAAACCTGAAGTTTGCTGCTGACTGGTTCACCTGACTGATCAAGCAAACCCAGTCACCTCCGTCCCCCATGATGGCTTTCAAACCTGATTAAAATGGGGACCAGGCCTTCCCATGGTGTCTAAATTACTGCTAAGGTGGGCTAAGTTGCACTTTATGACAATCTGATGCTAGAAAGACAAGATGAATCTTTCATCTTTGCTTTCTGTTTTATTATTTTCTAAATAGGATGCAAGAAAAAAAGTGCAGCCCAAATTGTATGTATTAGTATAAAATGCATATCTTTTCTGAATCTGCATATCTTTTCTTTTAATCAATCATCTGTTTAATGATTAAATACACATTTAACAAAATCACAAGGAAAAAGCATATTAGACTCCATTCTTGACTTCCTGATTAAGTATGTTAAAAATGCTGTGCCAGTTGCTCAGTTCAGCCTTGTGAAAAGTCAACAGGCTACCATACAACATTCAGAATGATACAAATATATAAACTGTGCAGTTTTAGAAAGTTCTCTTTCATAATCCTGCTTTACTCTTTGAAAGTAAAAGGACAAAAGCAGCATTAAGAGAAAAAAATATTATGTCTATATAATGGGGAATTTACATCTAACACCAGGTATTGTCAAGAATTTCTAGCATAGTAGAATGTAATCAGAAATAACATATACCAAGGTGCAAAAGCTTTTTTAAAACTAGTGGAAAAATAGTTTCTAATTGCGTTTATACGATGTGCAAGACACCATGAATGGGACTCATAGGAAGAGAGCACTGTCCTAACATTTTCCAAAATAATCCACACTGAGTTTCTAATATCACATGAGGTAGAAGTAGGTGGGAGGAACAATCTTGGCTTCATTACCTGCTGATGAGATACAAGTCCAGAGGATGGAGAACCTGTTAAGTTTTTACAAAGCTGAGTCACTTCATCCCCTGTCACAGCAGGTAGCGAAGGGAAAGTGTCATCAGCTATGATACTATCTCAGAATTACAGAAAAAAGAGGAACATTTGTAATTTTCATGATAGCTCATGGAAAGACTCAGTACTGAAAGACATTAAGGAGTCTCTGGTAAGTACTAAAAGAACTTTCTTTCACATTGTAACTGTACAAACACGACCTACATTTTTCAGGTTTGCCTTGTTCTAAGGGGAGTACTGTGAACTATATGGAATTTGAAATAATATATATTTTCCTGACAAAAACATCATGGAAATCATGCATTGAATGTAATTTCTCAATATTAAGTGCCCTAGATTTAGCCTTGTTATGTTGAAAAGCATAATAAACTCCTCCCAGCATGTCCAATAAATAAATTTCCAAATGTCACCCCAATTTCAACTGCATTAGAAGTATTGTGAGAAGCTGATTTTGATAACCATGCTGATAAAGCAACAGTTGTTCATAAAGAACCCATATCAGTAAGTTTGATCAACAGTGAAGTACTGGAAATGTATCTGTAGTTCAGAAAACTCCATTTCTCATTTAAAAACCTACAAATATTTCAAACCTGCAGGATTAGAGGTAGAACCAAAGACAGAGATTTCTCTTTTTTTGTTTTTACACAAGGTAAAGTATAAGATCATACAATCAGCAATTCTACTTGATCAGGATCCAGTGGACGTGGGTTTGAATTTAAAGAGGGCAGAGAAGGAACTTAGAATGATCACCCCTATGGCATTAAAAACTAAAACTAACCAAAGAGCATAAGGGTAAGTGAGAAAAATCTGTTAGAAAGTGTTCTGAATGAGTGATGATAGAGAGATCATAAAGACTGCAAGAATATCAGGCATAAAGGTTGACCCTTCATGCCCAAAGTGTTGGCAGTTGATTAAAAGGTTTCCAGGAGTATATTTTGTTAAGTATTATATAACTACATATAATGATATAATTATAATTATTTTATTAAGTATTATTGAACAATTATAGCTAATAAATGTCCAATTTAAGAAAGACAGAATATCTGAGACATGGAGAATATTTTCTAAAATACATTGTATCCCTGAAAAAAAAACAAAAACAACTGAGCCTTCAGAACTATGATAATTAGTTTACAAGTGCTTTAGGATATCTCAAGGCTTCCCTGAAATGAAAATGTTCCACACTAACTTCAAGGAGCTAGAGAGAGACCAGCTACTAACCATGCAACCCTCTTCACCTGGAAGAAATCATCATCAGGCAGGGGTACAGAACAGTTCCTTTTATCCTAAAAAAAAGATGAAGAAAAACTAGAAGGAAGTCATCACTCCACTACTACCAAGCAGGTCTAGGAACTTGGTAGCAGTGATACAAGAATGTCTGAAGAGGCAAGGCACGTATCAAATTTTGCAGACTAGTTCTGTGGTTAGTATGTCCTGCAACTTGTCCTCTAGGATGAGAAAGATGGAGGGAAAAATAGCCCTAAATACCCTTTCTCTCTATAAGCAGCAAATGATCAGGAAGTAGAGAAGACCAGACTTCCAAGAAGGCTTTCTTTTTACATTAGGAGCATGCTGAACCCTGTAATCAGTAGGGGGCTGTGGACAACCCAACCACTAAACAGCTCTGTAGATACTTACAGTTGGTCACTGACCAGCAACGACGTCCACAGCATGCAGGTTTCTACCTGAAGCATTTGGGAATAAGACCAGGCTCACTTAAGATGAGCCTGGCGGTAGGTGCCAGGGTTAGGAGTAAAATCAGTAGCCTAGCTGAAGTGCAACTACACCAATGCACACAATATGGGTAGCAAACAGGAGGAGCTGGAGGCCACTGTGCAGCAGGAAACAAATGACAAAAATGCAGTGGCATGAGCAGAGTGCTGCACTGGATGGCTACAAGCTCTTCAGTAGGGACAGGCAAGGAAGGAGAGGTGGTGGGATGGCTCTGTACATTAGGAAGTGTTTTGACTGTACAAAGCTCAAGGCTAGTGATGAGAAGGTTGAGTGTCTGTGGGTGACAATCAGGGGGAAGGCTGAAAACGCAGATATCCTGGTGGGAGTCTGTTACAGACCACCCAACCAGGATGAGGAGGAAGATGAACTATTCTATGATGTGATGTTTCATGATTGTCAGCCCTTGTTTAACTGGCCAAATGTCTGCTGGAAACTCACCACAGCACAGAGGAGGCAGTCTAGGACATTCCTGGAGAGCAACACAACTTCTACCCTGAACTTTCCCAATACAGGCTTTAGCCTACTGAGGATACTGGTTGAGAGAGAGCTTTGGGAACCAGTCTCTAAAAACAAAGTAGGCCGAGAAGGTGGGACATACTTTAAAAAACAAGTATAGAAGTTTCAGGGGAAAGCTATTCCTATGTGCAAACAGACAGCAGGGAAGAAGACTGGCCTGGCTGAGCAGCGAGCTTTTGCAGGAGCTCAGGGAAAAAGAGAGGGTATATCACCTCTGGAAAAAGGGACAGATAACTCAGGAAGTGTATAAGGATGTTGTTACGTCATGTAGAAATAAAACTAGAAAGGCAAAAATGTAGCTGAAACTTAATCTGGTTGCTATCAGTTACACCAGTTTTTAAAAATACATTAATAACAAAAGGCCAGCCAAGGTAAAAACTCCATTCTTTATTGGACAAAGAGGGAAATACAGTCACCAACAATGACGGAAAGGCTGAGATACTTACTGCCTTCTTTGCCTAGTTATGCTCAGAGCAACTGGCCCCCTGACATGGTAGGCAGGGATAGAGAGCAGAAGAGACCCCCTGTAATCCATGAGGAAGTAATTAATGACTGCTGTGCCACTTAGATGCTCACAAGTCTATGGGGACAGGATTATGAAGGAGCTGGTGGAAGAGCTCACTCAGCTGCTCTTCATCATTCATCATCAGTCCTGGTTAACTGGAAAAGTTCCGGATGAGTGGAAGTTGTCCAGTGTGATGCCTATCGACAAGAAGGGCCAGAAGGAAGATCCAGGGAACAGGCCTGACAGTAAGATCAGCCTGACTTTGATGCCTGACAAGGTTATGGAACAGATCATCTTGAGTGCTATCACACAGCACATACAGGACACCCAGGAGATCAGGCCCACCCAGCAGGGGTTTAGGAAAGGCAGGTCCTACCTGGCCAACATGATCACCTTCTTTGACGGGGTGACTGGTTCAGTGGATGAGAGAAAGGCTGTGGATGTGTATTGCAACAGATGTGTCTATCTGAACTTCAGTAAAGCCTTCAATACTGTCTCTCAAGGCATTGTCCTCGAAATGCTGATAGCCCTTGGTTTGGACATGTGCTGGGTTAAGAACACTGGACAGCCAGGCTCAGACACCAGTGATGAATGGTGCTGCACTTAATTGTCATCAAGTCACCAGGGGTGTCCCCCAGGCCCAGTCCTTTTCAGTATCTTTATTTATGGTCAGGATAAGGGGACCAAGTGTGTCCTCACTAAATTCATGGATGTCACCAAACTGGGTGGGAGTGCTGATCTCCTGGAGGATGGGAAGACCCTGCAAAAGGACCTGGACAGGCTGGATAGAGATGCCAATACCAATAGTATGAGGTTCAACAAGGTGAAGTGCCAGTGTGCTACAGGCTGGGGACAGAGTGGCTGGAAAGCTGCCCAGTGGAAAAGGACCTGGACGTGCTTGTCAACAGTAGCTTAACACAACCCAGCTGTGCCCAAGTGGCCAAGAAGGCAAACAGCATCCTGGACTGGATCAGCAATAGTGTGACCAGCAGGACCAGGGCAATGATTGTACTCAACACTGGTGAGGCCACACCTCAAGTGCTGTGTCTGGTTCTGGGCCTCTCACTGCAGGACAGACACTGAGAAGCTGGAGCACATCCAGAAAACAATGACAAGGCTGGCAAAGGGTTTGGAGCACAAGACTTGTGGGGAATGGCTGAGGAAGCTGTTGTTGTTTAGCCTGGTAAAAAAGAGGCTCAGGGGGGCCTTAGTGCTCTCTACAATTAATGAAAGGAGTTTTTAGCCAGGTGGGGTTTTAGCCTCTTCTCCCAGACATGCAGCAACAGGATAAGAGGACATAGTCTTAAACTGTGCCAGGAGAGGTTCAGGTTGGACAGGAATTCAGAGGAATTTCTTCACTGAAAGGGTAATTAGAGATTGACATGGGCTGCTCAGGGAGGTGATAGAATCACTTTCCCTGGGGGTTTTTAAGGAAAGACTGGATGTGTTATTTAGTGCCATGGTCTAGTTAATGAGGTGGTGTTTGGTCATAGGTTAGACTTGATGATCTTAGAGGTCTTTTCCAACCTAATTGATTCTCTGATTCTATGAATAACTAAACTTAAGCAAGAGCTCATCCAGACCCATGGCCCCTTTTTAGTCTTCACTAGTCTTTCACTAGTCTTTCATATTAATATGATTTTTACCCTAGATATTTCCTGTCTTGGCTCATTCTCTGTGATGAGGTCTACATATTAGTCTCTGAACATGTTTCCTTTAAGGATATTCACTTGAGTTTAAGGACTTCTTCACCCTCATCTTTCTTTCTCATTGACTCTGTCTGTTAAGATGTATGAAATGGAAGGAATCAAGAAAACAAACTAGGAGAGAAAAGTCCATGTATTGTACTCCCACTGAAACATATTTGGTTTAAAAAAAACTTACCTGATTCCAAAAAATAGTTACAAAACCTGTCTGAGTTTCAAAACTGTTTGAGACGTTCTCTTCACCAGTCACATCAGTGCCAGTAATGGGTAAACAAAAGCTAACCCTGTTCCTGACATGCCTCTCCCTCAACAGTTACAAAGCATGCCAGCTGATGTCCAACAGTAAAGGTTCCATCCTTTCACAACAGCGACATATGACAAACATAATTACATTGAATAGAAAAATATCAAACAAACCCAAGCCCAAAAACAAAATCAAAGTTCTAAAATACTTGGTGGCATTTAAAGGAACTGCTAAGGAGGCATCAAGAAAAGACATGGCAGGAATTTATTCTCTGTGATTCTAAACAATCTGTTTTTATTATTTTAACTCATTCTTCTTCCTTGATGTCATGATAGTATAGTTCAGCAACAAGTTCTGAGGTAACAGAGTAGACTCTGGGAATTGATTTCTTCCAGCTGAGTCACACAGAGCTGGTACTCAGACCCTTCCTCCAATTGCAGGATGCCTTTCCTAAGACCAGCTTCTGACAACAGCAGAATTATGGATTTTCTGACTTCAACTTACACATTAAAAAAAAACCACCTCTCTCACAGTTCTTATTTTTCTAGAGCTGAGTGAGCATTTAAAGGCAAAGTACCTGTGCTTGGTCCAAAGACCTCTTTAACACGAGTATAATTTTTCTTTAAGATAAGTTAAACTCAGAGAAGCTGACCTCAGACTCATAAAAGGTCAGTAGTCATTTAAAGATATACAACATGATCATGTAGAAGTTATCTGCACCTTATGCAAATAAAAAGAACTATCAAGAGCTTAAAGCCTTAAGTTAGGATTCACTATACAGCTGCTCAGCTGCCAATACTGCCAAAGGCTTCCAGTGAAACCTTATACAAGCCATTTTCTCTGCATATTAGCAGCTATTTTCCTCTCTGAAGAAGAAACAGTTTTCTTCTCATCAGTAATCTGTCACATCTATTTAGTTTGTGGAGGGCTGAGAACTTGGAGTCTGTATATAGAGTAGGACAGTGATTTTTGTAGTCGTTTGTCAATACTGTGGTAGATAAATACTTAGTCCATATGTACTAGCTTAAACTGACTTGGTGATTTTTTTGTTGTTGTTGTTATTTTTGGTAGACACCTCATGGAGTTTGCAGTTTTACACCCTAGCACATGTCTACAGCTAGACAGATGCATATACATGTTTGCTTTCTGTACTAAGGTTGAAGAATCATTCAAAAGAGGAGAAATGACAGTATTACAGTGATCTCAACAGTTTTCCATGTGTCCATTTGCTTTACAGAGACAAAAGATTTCTAGGGTCCAGCAGTGTTATTTATTAGTAAAACACTGCTGGGTATAAATTCCATTTAGGTATAAAGAATAGAGCTTTTGAAATAAAAGCAATGCAAGAAAAAGAGAAGAAACAGACTTCCACAATCTGAATTACCTCAGATCTCCTGTGCAATGCGGAAAGCAAGATGGGAAGAGTCAAGAAAGTGCGAAAGTAGCATAACTTCTTCATATGTTAAGTAGGACATAACAAGAAAGGTATATGATGCAGAAGAAAGAGGGCTGTTGCCACATGCATGACCTCCAGCTGCCATCTACTTCTACAAGACAGCTGAATTTTTCTATGGCAGCACTGCATTTAGTGTTGCTTTACCATCAAGCTGGTGGCAGCTCTGGAGTGGGTCTGCCTCTGTGGGTTTATCACTCTCCAGCTTACGCTTTGACAAATTCTCTTCTGAGCCACTGAAGTCCTGTTGACAAAACTGTCATTCATATGAACTTTTTTCCATAAAAGACTTCAGTTTTGAGAAATTGATATTTTCTGCTAAAACAAAGAAACAAGCAAAAAGTTTTTGTTAAAAGAAATTTCCATGTAGCTAATTTTTTTTTGTCCCTATGCAGACCACAGCCTTACTCAATGAATAGAGGAGAGCCTGCAGAGTAAGCAGCTATTCACTATTTTGCTTTACCTTCATTCTGGAGTGCGCAGTCCAAACCTTTGTTTATTTTCTACTATTTAAATTTGCCTCTAAAGCCAGACTCATTATTTTCTACATGTCCTTTTTATATAGTTCATTAAAGTGCTTGACAAACAAGAATTTCTTTTTCCAGCATTGTGCTGATAGAGATTTGAGACAGAGGGATTAAAGTTAAATGTGCCATTTGTGTTGAGTGCTTGATCTGATACCTTGAAACCTGGATCTCCTAGGCTACGTATTGTTACATAGGACTTTCTGTATTTGCAGCTCCCTCCCACCTGATTGCAGGTAGGGCAGTCAACAGTCAGGACTTCCCAGTCCCTCAGAATCCCACTTGGGCACCCAGCTAAGAAGCAGCATAATCAGGGACCATCCATGGAAGGTACTTAGCCTGGATGAGGGATGTAGTGGTGGTCAACAGGAAAGAGGACTGGTTACCCTAGATGGCCTGAGGGCACTGTAGCCTCCTGCCCAGTACAGTACTGATTTTTGCACAGGACATAGCCCACATGCAAGTGTGTGAAATCTCATGTGATCCCCCAGCTAGGGGACTTCTAAAGACCACATCGACTGTATTTCCAAATAATTTCTCTTGGTCTTTGATGATGTAAAGTTAAGAAAATTGCAATTTGACCAACCTTGCCTTTTTCATTTCATTAAAACGGTGCAAAATACTGCTGTGTCATGAAGACTGTATATTTTGCTGTCCTTATAATTTTTGCCTGCAATATCTAAAAATTCTCAATGAAGCAGCCCCAAGAATCAAAATTTTTGCCTTATAGAAAAACTATATGTTCTGTTAGTTGGGCTTTTTTCTCTCCTAAAGCAGAAAACTCATTTTTCCTAGAAATTTATGAAAACAGAATTATTTTACTTAAGTCTCTTTAATATATTGGAAAAAATGTACCAAAGTGGACAAAGTTCAATAAAATTTTAAACCAATGTAGATAAGGTGTTAAAAATATGACATACCAGGGAAAATATTATGTGCCATACTTGTTCTGGCTATAACAAATAGAACTTGAAAGCTGAGGGACTTGGGACAGAAGGGAAAAGGACTGTCACCAAACTGTCTCTGACTTCTTTAAATCCTTTTGTTAACACTTACTAAGCATTAGCACCCTCATGCATGCCACTGTTCTGTTGTGCTTAGAGTGGCACTAGCTAATCGTAATTACACAGTATCAAATTCCCTGCTTCTCTCACCTTGTCAAAGCTCTGAATGCAGAGAGCATGCCCTCTGCCAGCCACAGAGAACCTCAGAATCTTATCCTCAATTGCTCTTTGTATTTGGCACCATGGTCAGCTTACAGGTCTCCTCCCTGCTCTTGCTGCGCCTTTCCATATCAAAGCCATCTTTCAGTTCCAGAAGGACGGATGATTAGGTGGAAGACACATTGCTGTCTCTCTACCCAGTTATACTGTCTCCCTCAATTGTTTTTACATTTTTTTTTTAATCTATGGGACACAGAATAGGTGTATGTGTTGCAAGATATTAAACTTATCTCTCTTAGAGATAAGAATAACACAGATGTTAAGACCCTCTCGACTGCACTTATAATGTTGAATAGTTTCTCCTTTTGAGACACTGGTAACCTTTTCTGCTTCCTGTTAGCAATTTCTTGTTTCCCCTCCCCCACCTCCCTTACCCTTTAAATGGAAACACAAGTCTGCCGTTTAATAAAACCCCAATAATGATCCTGCTTTAAAGGACAAGGGCTAATCACTTACTGCTTAACATTCCAGACACATGACAGTGGAGGAGACTAAATCAGTTAAACAGCAAGATGCAGCACAACTAATTTTCATGTAAAAGGGGGTGATTGCCTTATTTTTTTTAACCATTGTGATTTCTTTAAGCTGTTAAAGCCCAAACATTCTCGTCTATCAGTTTATGAATTATTAATAAAAAAGAGAGAGAAAAGAGGCTTTCTTTTTCTAAATATCATCTGCTAAGCCACCACAGACTGAAGTGCCTCACACTGATTCCTGATTTACATAGTCCCAGTTGGAAGTTAATGAAGACTGCTGAGCCACCTTTCAACATGCAGATAAACCTTCATGTATTTAAAAGCAGGGAATATGTGCTTGTTGCTGGCAAATTATTCATCTAAGATCTGAAGTTTCTGACACTGCCTGCGTCAGATAAACTGTCACCCAAATTGCAAACTAATTAGTGATTCAAACATTTTTGAGCTGATTGATGACAGAATAATTTACGCTTGTTTCTCAGTTTCCAGCTGGCATAGGCTGCTGACTGGAGCCCTAATTAACGCTAGTACATCAGTCATGTTCTGCCAAGGCAGCACATACAATTAAAAGGCAGTTTAAATGGAATATCACATTAAAAAGGCTGGTAGATGCAAATGTGAGGAAACAGCACTTTAGGATAAAATGACAACAGAACCCCAGAAACCAAAACAGAACAGAACAGGATTGGGTTTTTTTTGTTGTTGTTCTTGGGGTTTTTTTGTTTGGGTTTTTTAATATGGTGGTTTTTGTTTTGTTTTTTAATGGATAAGTAAATTGTTTTCTGCATAGGCTATTTAGCAGAATAAAATAAGTGTGGAGGAAAAATACGGACACTAAATTCTTCATAACAAGTTTTAGCTAGATGCTATCTCTTAATAGTTGTTAAAAAATTGATGTGTACTTGCATTCTGGATATCAACTCTGTAAAAACTAAATAGAGGGTGTCAGTGATGGCTGTGAAGTTATTTACAGTGATAGTAAAAGACAAAACAAATATCAACATGCTTGTGAAAAGCTCTACTGAAGCAGTCTTAATTTTTTTTTTTCAAAAAGAACTAACTAGCTTTTTCAAAAGAACTAATCCAAAACTCACTAAAGTCAAGGGGAAAGTGGATGTGGGATGTATAGGAGTGTACTGCAAATATCTAGACATCTCTATTCTTATTTTCAGGTGAAATGATAGATTTTGCTAACAGCAGTACTGTACAGTAAGTACACAATAATTTCTAGGGGTGTTCTTCTGATAAGGTCATAAAATATTTTGGGGGAAAAGTAGTTATTGTATAGATTTGAAATATTATCTTCATTGCCACGGGTACAAACACAACCTGTGACCTGATTAAATGTTGCAGCCTGCAACACAGAAAGACAGACCTCTGCAATGCTTCTGTCAGGTAGCTGTTTAATTTTATTAGGTCTATTTTATTGTATACATATTATAACCATGACACTTGTATATCAGCTCTTAACTGGGTATTAAGCAGTTGGGTAAGACAAAATGCATTTTGTCATTTCAGTACTGAGAAGTGAGGATAGTGGTAACTTGTATTCTCATCTACATTTGAACTACAAGAGTGCTGCCTGTTTAAAACTGTTCATCAAGCTAAGGACAAAAACAGTCCTCCTTGATACAATTCACAAAAAGTCTTCAGCCTGCAATGCCAGACCCCTGTTGCAATGTATGCTGCATATTTGATGACACGGTTTATCTCACTCAATGTGACCTCTGTAGAGGGAATAGTTTTCATGAATATAAACAGTCCTGGGGTTCATATGTTGTCTGTTAAGGTGTTTTTGAGATTATCTATAGCACATGACAGATGAGTCCTTGACTCTTACAGCACTCAAGTACAGAGCAAAGAGAAGTCATTGTAGTAACCACAGACAGACCTGGAGACTGGAGATGTGTGAAAGCAGTCCATTTGTTTCTAGGAGCACAGCAGACTGAAAGCTCACATCAGTCAGTGCAGTCACATTTTGCTGTCAAATGCCATTTTGCAATGCCATATATTTTCACCTTAAAAATTTTAGATAAGTAATCATTTACATTGGTATAGTGACGAGGGGTTCATATATTGGCTTTGACAGCTGAGCTATTTTAAGGCACTTTGTAAACCAGTGAATTGGAGATGAGGGGTGAAACTCACCTTAGACACAAATAAACTCAAGTTTTCTGACTTTGTTAGAGTTGGGTGAGAATTTTGCTTTGAGGCATGGTGAAGGCCATGTGCTGCTGACCCTGCTGTAGCCATAAAGGAAGAGTCATCAGAAAACCATTGGTTTTAGATGCCTTATCACATAACTTCTGCTGATTTGACTGAGTGTCTGACACTAAGCTCACCGGTAAGCACTGAGAGTGTTCAGGGGCAGCAAAATCCCAATGGGCATGGCAGATGGAACGCATAGCAGCTAGTAGAAAGTATGAGATGGGAACCATCTCTTGTCTTGGCTGACTCCCCATGTGTGAGGACACGAGGCTTGACTCCATTTTGCTCAGAAGGCTGATTTATTATGTTATATATTATATTAAAATACTACATTAAAACTATACTAAAGAACAGAGAGAGAGGAAGATCAGAAGGCTACAAAGACAAGAATAGAATAGGAATGAATAACAAAATCCTGTGACTGCTCACAGCCTTGGCACAGGTGGCTGTGATTGGTCACTGATTGAAAACAATCCACATGGACCAATGGAAGATGCACCTGTTGCATTCCACAGCAGCAGACAGTTATTGTTTACATTTCTTTCCTGAGGCTCTCAGCTCCTCAGGATGGGAAAATTCCTAGCAGAGGATTTTTCATAAAATATCATGGCTACACCATCTGAAAAAGGAGTATTGAGATAGTTAGCCAACAGCAAAACAGCCCTTGTCAGGATTGCTATATAGGATCTAGGGATGTAAATTTTCACACTCCCACTTCAACATCCTCTTTTTAGATCTGTGTTTTACAGCTTAATGTACAACAAAAATATTTTCTTGTCAGTTGTAGAACATAGTTTAGGACAACAGGATTATGCTCCCCTTTCTAAAAAATATGTCAAAAGCATCACTCTTTTAGTAAGCTGGTAAGAAAGAAAAATACCAAAGAGTTAATATTAAAATCTTACACTGAAGAAATAAGACAATTTAATAACAATTTATGTTTTCAGTTATAAAGTATATTCTGCATAGTGCAGGGCAGATTTTGATGTTTATCACAAGATCTTTCTTAGAGATGTCATATGAATGACTTGCAATCTATACTAAACAGTCATAGACAAAGAGCATTGGAGAGTAGAGTCAGAGTTTGTGGTTTAAATAAGTGGAGCAATGAGTGTTTCTACTACTGCAGGAACCATGTGTCTCCATGCTGCTGCTGATCATGGTGGTAGCTTGTTACATCTCCCCAGAGTAAAACAGTTCAGTTAAGAGTAGGAATTCTGAATTCCCTCTGGAACCTCAAACTTTTAATGTGCAGTGTAAATTCAGCAAGTGCTAGCCCATTTGTGTTTATAACATATTAACCAAGTGCAATATCACATCCCCAGTGGGGAATCCAGAAAAGCCTCAGTGCTCAGCCTCTTACGTGTTTTCTCTAAAGCTCTCTATCCAATGCTGAACACATGCAAATGCCTTCTTCCCTTTTAAGCATTTTACCCTCAGGTTTTCTAATGTCAAGGTTTACTTTCTTTGCCAAGAATAGAGCCTATACAATTAAACATGATCATAAGACGATCTCCTATGGTAACCTAAGAGACAGAAAAGCATTCAGAAAAACAGGTTGGGAGGGCTGTTTAAGGATTTTAGCTTTTTAAAGAGATTTCTTAATATTCTCTAAGATTAAAAGGAAATTTTAAATATCAGCAGAAATTAAATAAATACTGTGGGAATCGAAAAAAAGACAGTGTTGCACTGTCACACTGTGCACCTTGGAGAGCTAATTTCAGTTCATTGTTTTGCCACAGACTTATGTGACCTTTGGGAAGTTACTTATTCCAATGGAACCTCATTAACCAATTTGTAAAGAGGGAAAAATTATATATTTTCTCTACAACAATCTTAGCTTTTCATTTGAACTTGCAAAGTACAAACTTCTCTTCAAGATATGATTATATACTCTTTGGTGCTTAGCTTGAACACTCTTCAGCATTGTCTCTGAATGTAGGAATAACTACAATCATATTTGTAATTTTCACCTGCAGTTACAGATGGGTGAAATAACTAAAAGTTTTAGTTACACAGGCAAAGCCTGGACCATTGCTGTTGTTTTCTGAACATGTATTTTTTGAACCATGCTACATCAGATTCTCTCGAGATTTCTGTTATATTTGTTAACATAGAGGATTTATTCACAGGAGATACATTTTTAAAAATGCATTTTTCTTAGGAAAATCTTAGTTTTTCAACATATTACTTTCTCATAAATTGAACTTTCCTCATTCATCCTGTGGTAGGAATCAAACCACACATGGCTCTATTTCAATGTGTGTTGTCTAATAAGAACTGTCATGATCAACAAAATCTGAATTCTTTCTGACAATCATAAGGGAGTACCTCATTGTCATCCTTCAGCCTTTAAATTTTCTTTAGGTCTTATTTCTTATTCTTATATACTTCCAGAAGCAAAATGTTAGAAAATATCTATCAAATTTGGCCTCTGCTCTGTAGGATTTCCGTCCCCAGTTATGTCAGCAAGCATCATGTCCCAGTGATGCTTGGTTTTAAGCCAGGAGTGTCTCAACAAGAAGGTGGTGACCTGCTGGGAATAGTAAGGCATGAAAGAAAAATTAACCCTGATGTACACCATGAGTAAAATGAGAGGAAAAAGAAAAGAAGGTAAAGATCTATGGGAAGCAATGATGTTGAAAAGCATAAGTGTATCAAACATACACAAAGGACAAATTAAGGAAAGTGCTCAGCATTTCTGGAACATAGTACAGTGCAGATGATCAACTCATCAGAACTCGCACAGATTGTCCTGAGAGTTTGTGGAGTCTCCCTCACTGAAGATGTTCAAGATCTGGACACAACCCTGTGCTATGTGCTCTAAAATGCTTCTACCTGAGCAAGGAGTTGGACCAGATGACCCCATTGTGGTCCCTACCAACTTTATACATTATAATATTCTGTGATAGTACTGCAAAACCCAAGATACAGTGTATAGTATTAGCAGAACGCCAGTCAGGAGCGCAAATAAAGACCTGTTAATTCTGCATTGGAAACAAGCATTGGTACTAACCAGAATTAAGATCACTGTTTGACTGACCTGGATACCTTATTTTTCTTTAGGTTTTGCAGTTTGTTCTCCGCTGGTACATTTCATTGTAATATGTGATTCACATAATACTCTGTCACGCTGAAGAGGTCCATTAAAGCAGTTACTATTGATGAATCATCCCCTTCTATGTCACTTATGGTGATCTGAAGGTACAAAATTTGATTGCACCTCACCAGCACTTAACACCAAGACAGAACAAGCTAACCAAAGCAAGAACAAGCTCTTGGACCATGCAAGAGATAATACCAGTGCTAAACAGGAACATGCATTAGCAATCACAATAGAAGTAACAAGTAGCCTAGAGGCTTAATATAGATAATAGGAAGCTCAAAGAATAACAGATATCCTGCCTCTGCAGGAACAAGGCTGTTTTTAACACTCTGCAAAATAATGGTACTATGCTATCCATTAATTTTGACAGAATTATATTGGTTTTATGAAGGTGTAGCTTAGAAAAGAATTAGGTTTGTTGTCCACTTGGGAATACTTCATGGTATGTTTATAAAGCATAACAACAAACAAGCTGAAAAAAAAAAGGGAAAAGAAAGGAAAGGAAAGGAAAGGAAAGGAAAGGAAAGGAAAGGAAAGGAAAGGAAAGGAAAGGAAAGGAAAGGAAAGGAAAGGAAAGGAAAGGAAAGGAAAGGAAAGGAAAGGAAAGGAAAGGAAAGGAAAGGAAAGGAAAGGAAAGGAAAGGAAAGGAAAGGAAAGGAAAGGAAAGGAAAGGAAAGGAAAGGAAAGGAAAGGAAAGGAAAGGAAAGGAAAGGAAAGGAAAGGAAAGGAAAGGAAAGGAAAGGAAAGGAAAGGAAAGGAAAGGAAAGGAAAGGAAAGGAAAGGAAAGGAAAGGAAAGGAAAGGAAAGGAAAGGAAAGGAAAGGAAAGGAAAGGAAAGGAAAGGAAAGGAAAGGAAAGGAAAGGAAAGGAAAGGAAAGGAAAGGAAAGGAAAGGAAAGGAAAGGAAAGGAAAGGAAGGAAGAAAGGAAAGAAGAAAGAAAGAAAGAAAGAAAGAAAGAAAGAAAGAAAGAAAGAAAGAAAGAAAGAAAGAAAGAAAGAAAGAAAGAAAGAAAGAAAGAAAGAAAGAAAGAAAGAAAGAAAGAAAGAAAGAAAGAAAGAAAAAGAACAAGACTTTCAAGTATGGAAACAGCTATCAGGAAATCAGTAGTTCATGTACATACACAGAGGAGAGATGGACCTTCTGCCTCCTGAGATGCTTCCTTTAATCATTTGTCTATCAACCTCTTCCATCTTTTAATCCATTGTACCTGAAATTTTATGGATAACTTTTTTCCCCTTCAAAAGGTTTTGCAATTCGTACCATTTACTTTCCTTTTAAAGTTGCTCAGAAGTTTTCTCCTCACCAGTATCTTCTCTCCCTTGAAATGGCAGCCAGTGGAGCCGGCTCCTGCCGTGACACCTTGTAATTGTTGCAATGTAAAGGTCTTTTTCTTTTATTCAACCACAGTTCTGCAGATTTTACATACTAGGAAACCATGTGTCTACCAAGGCTTTATAAATAATTTTTCAATAGCATACCACATTTTAAAAGTCATAATATTAACTGAGTGTATTCTCTATGGACAAATTCAGTGAAATTAAACTTCCATCTTTCCTCCTCTCCTCAAGTCTTTTATTTCTATCATTAATGACTTTCAGACAAATAACCTTGGCACTGCTTCAGCAAGGGACACCCTAAAAATCAGGAAGGATATGAAAAACCATGTGCCTCTCATAACCAGAAATAATTAATATCTAAAGTACATGAAGGCTTTCCTTTTTTTTAGTCTAATGAAAAGTTTGCTGGCAGAAGAAAGCAATTCTATATGATTACACTGTTACAGGCACACATGATTTTATGTCTCACATAAGTACATGTGTGTTACAAGTACATACATATAGATATGAGCATATGGCCACAACTTCATCTGCTATAAATTACTGAGTTCAATGGAATTGCATTGCTTCACAATGAAGGTGATTTGGTCCCATGTATGTGCATCTATAGGCTTATATTTTCCAAAGTGAAAAGCATTCTACATTCTAAAATTATTTTAGGTCCATTGGCTGAAATACAAGTCTGGAACACCATGAACTTTGCAGTAGACTTTATATAGCATTTTATTATTTCTAGTTTTTAGGTAAATTGCTTAATATGGGAAAGTATTTATGCTGCTGTAATGCGTTAAATACTTGGTGAAAAATATAGGTGATATAGTGGTTTAAACATTAGTATTCTGTGCACAAAAGGGGTCATGATGTCTAGTAAGTTTTTCAGGAATCAGTAACAGGATCATGTATCACTCCTTGTTGACTAAGTGCCAAAAGAAGATGCAAAACTACTATTTTTTACCTGGCTTTTAAACACAGCTGGATTGGCAGTGTTTTGCGAGAGCAGCATATTCACTTTGATAAAAGTGATAATTTCAATTTGTTGCTAATGGCCAGTCTATTTTCTTCCCCTTAAAACAAGAATTAATATTTTTTATTATTTATCCCAGTGGAACCGTGAAAAAACTAACAAAGCAACTCTATTTTTTCCCCAAATTCTAATCACAAGTACTATTCAACAAAATCTGATACTCAGGTAAATCAATCAGTAATCATTCTACAGAACTAATTAGAGCTGAAAAAATCGAGGAAGAGTAATTTTAAAAATCTACTGAAGTTAAGATATTAAAAAGACCCTGTATCTTTGTTGTTTCTTTTTGGCGCTTTCTGTTCAGATCAAATGTAGAAATGTTTACTGGTAGCAATGGTAGATGAAAACAGCAAATTAAATGAAAAATTAACAATGTCCATGGAAAAAGAATTCAGAATTTGTTTAAACTAGAAGCCTAAATTTAAATATCTAATTCAATTTACCCTCCAAGAAAAGTCCACATCTTTCCCCCCAAACCTGGTCTTGTTCCACTGCTCATTTGAAGTTACTCTTCCACCAATCCCTATATTGTGCTAGTAAAGGATTTGTAAAGTAGCAAGGTTGGGAACCTGATTGAATTGAAAACAACAGTAAATGGGGGAACAAGAGGAATTTTTAGCTGATTGGTTTATCAGTATGGTTTTCTACAAGGCTGTGCAGCTAGTTGTGGTGGCACAATGCAGAAGGAGGGCACATTAACAAGGACTTGCCAGAAGAGATAGGACGGCTGTTTCTTAATAACACTGCTTTAAATGAATATCAAGTAGTAACTGCAAAGTTGTTCTCATTCTACCAATACAAAAACATGTATCACTGGAATTCATCATAACTAGTTTTACATCTAAATCACAGACTATTCTGAGTTGAAAGGGACTCAAAAGGTTCCTTAGAGACCTCTTAAGTGAATGGCCCAAAACAGGGATTGAACCCACAACCCTGGTGTTATTAGCACCATGTTTTAATCAGTTAAGCTAATTTCATAACTAACCACTGCTGAAATTTGGAATTCCCTTTAGAGAAATCTCATTGAGATTAGGCTGTAGCAGTAATTCTTAGAACATGATCCATGGATCTGAGATCAAGAGAATTTGCTTATGATTTCCAGAGAACTGATTTTAAAACATTACAATTTCCCCCATAATGCATTAAATGAAACCACTGTTGGTACCAGATGGAATACAAGTATCGGGAGTGTTGGCAACCTGCCCTCTATGCATAAAGTATCTAGGACTTTTAGTGTACTAATCTGGAAGGTTTTGTAGAAGGACAGGACAGTGTTGGTTCTAGGTCTGCCCTGTCACACTGCAAGATATTTTTCTCCATGTACAGGTGAAAGAGTACAGAATGTGCAGATAGTGTTTTAATTATAACATCCACCCCAGTCTCTGCCAGACCAAGTTAGCCTTCTGCTAATGGTATTGTCTTGAGTGTGTGCCAATGCTTTCTATCCAGTCCTTGGATCAGTTAAAAAAGAACTGTAGCATTAGAGAGAGATGCTTTCACTTAAAGTGAATTTTAAAAAAGAGAAGCTATTCACAGAAATGGCAAAGGAAGAATTCTGTCATTTTCTCACTCCCACTTACACAAAATTATTTGTATGAATAGCACCATTGAAATAAAAGTTACTATTTGGATGTTTACCCATTCACCAAGGAACAGATACAATTCAAATATTTTCATGCTGCAAGTGTTTTTAAGAAAAATCAGGTTTTTCTAAAAGCAGATCCGCAAAGTGAAAAAACATTCAGCGAAACATGCTAGGTATTTTTCTCCTCTAAAAGAAAAAAGTGAAACCAATGTTATAATAACACCAGTGTTAGTATCTGTTATTATCTATATTATATGTGGTAGTTTTTTTGTCTTCAGATTTATATTTCTAAGTTCATTACACTAAAATTCCCTTCTTCTCCAATTCCTTAATTTGTCTCCTACCAAGATATACATTTACCACATTCTTGTTTTCATCTTATCAATCACTCACTATTTCCCAAAAGCAGAACTAGGTGTTTAGTTCTTCTAATTGTGTTGACAGGTTGCAGTCAAAAAAGTTGCAGTTTATGTTTCAAAAGAGGCAATCCACCCTTAATCCTCAATGATTCCATATATTACCAGACAAATAGGGAGCATCTTTTCTAAAAAACATTTTTTCAAAGAACTGCCATACAGTGGTCATTAAGATAAACACAAGTTCAACTCTCCCCCTGTTGCTTCAAGAAGAGCCAAACTAGCATGCTATATAGGTTATGCCACCCAAAATAAGAACAAGCCTGTAGAAGCTTATGTTTCTATTTTCCTAATTAAAATGCCACAGACAAGTGTTCGAAATTGTTTGAAAAGATGCAACACAGTCTAGTCAATTTGTTCTGTTACTTAAAGCCAACTCTGTTTGGAATAAAAATGTACTAATTTTAGTTTAAAAGATATAGTCAAAGAATGTACTTTAATACTGAGACATTTGCCTGAGACAATATGATAATTGTTGTGGCCTGTTTAAGTCCTATAATAAGTGAACAGTGCTTCAAAGATGTTTCAGAGGAATAATTTTTTTAATCCACTCTTCTTTCCACTCTTCTACATACCTTCCTACCTACCTTTCCTATACCTGCCATTTTTATCAAAAACAGGTCTAACTGTTTCCAGCCCCTTTTCATGTGGGCAGTTTTCTTCAGGCTGATCTTTTAATTCTTTTTAGCTGTCTCTGAAGTCCTTCTCTTTGACAGACCATTCCTGAGGTAGAGTGACCCACATTTGTTACTGTTTCACATAAATTTGAACCTTGTCATTGTGATGTTTTTTACATCATTCGCTACCCCATTCTTCCGTTAGCAGAAGAGATTAGTACCACTCACCCCAACAAGGAAGAGTGACAGAGCACTATTTTGTAAGGGAAAACACCAAGGAGAACTCAGGATGAGAAAGAAAATTGTATTAAACCCATAGCCTACAAGATATGAACACACTAACTCCTAGCTGTGAGCAGTATAGAATCTGTTAGTCCTGCCAGCAGCATGTGCAGGACAAGAAAACAGACATAGACAGTAAAATGTCATCTATAAATGAACACACTAATCTGAAGTCCTAACTGTGTGGACATGCTGAACTTAAGCCAAGCCACAGCATAAGTTCTTGTGTCTTTTCTATTTGCTGTGAGATTTTCATGACAAGACAGTTGACAGTAACCCAGTCAAGGAAACAAAAATTTGATGAGTACAAATTTTGTTCTTTAAAAAAGGGGGGAAAACCCCAAAAACCTTCCAACCTGGAAAGTAGGAAAGCCTGAAATTACATTATACCTTGGGCATTCCAAAGTGAGAGCTGCCAACATTATTGTCACTGAGAGAGCCTGACTGAGGAGGAACATTTTTGGCAGAGAAAAAGATCTTGCTTTCTATTTCCACTGCTCAAAGTAGTGGCGTCAGTATTTCAAGAGCCAGTGTCCATCAAAAAAAAAAAAAAAAAAGTCCACTGCAAAATAAAAGCATTCCAGGAGTCTGTAAATGTAGAAGTAAACAATGTAGGTATCAATAAAAGATTTCAACCTGAAAGGAGTATTTAACCTGGAGATAAATTATACTGGTTTTCTGTTGTGCAAGGGCTATATTTGAGTGTTTATCTTTTCCAGGAAGGGTCCAGGCTTTGTTCCATGTTTGCTAAGTTCTTTGTGCAACAGAACCCCTTCACAGCCAGAAGTAAGACTGTAACTTAAGTACAGACCAACTATGGTTAGATCTCTTCAAGTGCTACAGCCTTCCCAGTCTCTCTTAAACCCTTTCTCAATAGGCACTGTCATCTTTTTGGTACAGATGTTATGGCCCTTATTTAGCACTTCCAGTATGCTGTGATTTCCAAAGGTGCACTTCCCACAGATACCTACTCTTCATGATGCTGAACTGCATTGAAATCTATAAAGCAAGAGCCAGACCCATAAGGAACCAAGCCAGTTCAGTCATGCCATGAACAACACGTTTGCTCAGGAGTAGCCAGGACCATCCCTGCAGGCAAATCTTCCACCATGTCAGACAATGGAAAGACGAGAGGAAGGAGGAATGATGTAATAGAAGTATCTGCTAACTGGGAGAGGATAGAAAGTCTGTGTCAAGCTCGATGTGTGGTGAAACTCAGACATCACTTAACTTGAATGAAAATTATAGCAGAGGCATCATGGGGTCCTTGGGGAGCTCCAGTTATTGCCCTACAATAACTGGGCTTTCAGTGGGACATAGCTTGCTCTGCTCACCATGAGGCACTGAGGTGAGAGCAGTGAATATCAGAACAGCATTTCAGCCTCTTTGATGGAGCAGGGCAAAGCCTCTGAAGCTGGAGGCTTGGCAGCATTTTCCGAGTCAGCATGCTCAGCTGATGACATTTACCCGGCTGCTGGTCCAGCTCTAAAGCGCTGCTGAATTTATCCAAAATGTAAATCACCAAGCTGGACAAAAATATGCAATCTTCAAATATCTCACAGGACCAGCACCAAGCGCTGGGAGTCTGAGAGAGGGTAGGGAGTTGAAGGACAGAAAAGGGTTTAGTTAAGAGGATTGAAAGAAACAGGGACAGAAGGACAGAAAAATAGGTGAAAGTGGCTCAGAAAAGCAAAGATGTTGAGCAAATGAGGAAAATGATGAAAAGTATGAGCAAGGTAGAAATGCCAGTAATAAGGTAGTGTCAGAGTCAGAAAAGAAAGAGATTTAAATGGCAGGTGACAGGTTTTGAAGAATAATGTAAACTTTTTTTTTTTTTTAATGTGCTGTGAAATTACAGCATCTTACTCAAGGGAAAATGAAAATATATGATTGTTGCACCCAAGGTAAGAAAAAGGAAGGAAAAGTATTGAAGCAAGGTCAGAATTATTTTCTTCCAAAATTCTGCATTCATCTAAATGTTACACTTCCTAGCCAGTTATCTTTGGAGCATTATTGCTAATAAAAGTTGCAAATATTTTAACTATACTTCATAACATATAAAAACTTACTAATCTAATAGATATATATTAACTATTACTATTATTATCATTAAGGATATCTGTTTGTCAGATTCATAATTCACTTGCACAGTCGTGAAACACAGGTAAGTTGACCTGAGCTGATACCATTTAACCAGTGAGACACCAGCATCAGGACTCTTCTATCAGAAGTTAACTGTATTGTCTCTACTGTGGGAACAGCCATGGCTTAACCAGAGTATCTCTGCTTTTCCACAGAGGAGGCAAGCATGGCGTGTGTGATCTCAGCCTGAAGAATTACAAAGCAAGCCAATGTGAGACTGCATCACCCAGCCAAGACTATGCACTGCCTCATACAGGGACACGGTGCTTGCAGTTTGTCTCCTTGTAATACTATCTCAATAGTCAGGAAGATATAGCTCAAAGCAGACAGCTACTTTCACTGGTCTGCTGTTCTCCAACGTACCAGTGAGATGGAATTTTAAACAACATGGCCAAAAGAGATTATCCCTGATACGATATAATTACTGAAATGACTATACAACTCACTAGTGTCCTCAAAATATGCTTAGAAAATAACACAGTCTAGTACTACCATGCACGTGGGATCATACTGCAAGGGTGTGAGAGATTGGAATGTTAGTGGTTAACTACTCAAAACAACAGACCATTTGCGGGGCCAGCAGGGTGCTTTCCTGGGGTGGGGTTTGCACCCTCAAGGTGGGATCGTTTCTTATCCTTCCAAAGTCCTCCTTTACACAACTGACTGATTCCTACAATGTCAGGGAAGGTACTGGGGAGTTTCCTCTGATGGGGCATAATTGGCTCAACTACACTGATGTGAGAGGCAGCTGTCCTGTCTTGAGAGGCATCACATACCATTAACAACCCCTAATGTTCCCCCAGACTCACTTCTGGGGCCTTCCATAGGAGGGCTGCCATGCTCCACAGTGTTGTATCAGTGCAAAAGCTTCCCACTACCAGGGAAGATGGTTAGGCACTCCCACGTGAACCTGGATGTATATAACCCATTGACTCTGTGTTCTGTGGGCTTCCCCCACAACCAAGGGACCAAGACTTGTCACCAGCACTTCAACCAAGGGACATCTGAACTGCAACAATCAACTCTTGTCATTGAATCCTTGAGCAGTGGTATCTGTCTACTCTTATATTTTCTTTCCTGTTCTTTTTTTTTTCCTTATATTATTTCTTAAGTGATATTTTCATGTTTTCATATTGCTATATTATTATAGATAATAATAACCAAAACAGCTACATACCTACTTTCAATTAAAAACAAGTAATTTTAAAATAAATCCTACATATTTACATTTATAAATGCCAATCATTAAGTGTCATTTCACTCTACTCCATTTGAGGGATCTATCTATCTATCTATCTATCTATCTATCTATCTATCTATCTATCATTTCATTCAGTCTATCTAAGGGATATATTAAAAAAAACCTGGGTGGCTCACCTTCTGGAGCAGGTTATAACAAACAGGCAACCTGGGAATGGTCCTATTATAAAAAGAAAAAAATATTAGCTCAGTTCTCAACTCAAATATCTGGTCTGTCACTGGCATACATTTATTTAAAGGTTACATCAGAGGTGGAAAGGGGCGATAGTAATCTCAGATTGAGAAAAGCTGCCAAAAGTGAACTATTGAAGCAAATGCCAGGCCAGGCAGTGTGCCAGTTCACTTATCCTTACTAGCCACCCGCAGTGTCTATTATCAAAGCCCCTGAAGTTTATTATTGCAATATATTATCCCTTCATTATGATATAGAAAAAAAGGTATTGATGTAAAACAATTTTGACACATTTTTCTCTGACACTTTTCAGTGAAATCCGTTAATATTTGCATAGGAACAAGATGTAGGAGAATTTTTTTTCTCTCTCACAATGCTACAGATTTTATCTCTAACCAGATGCTCATGCATATACGTAACTTCTCATTGTTACCACTGGGGGAAAAATTGCCTTTTCCAAGAGAAACAGGCAAAGTAAAAGAAAGAGGCATCTTATCAGGTAAATATTAAATAATTGCTTCCTAGGATGGGAATGTACCAGCATTGATTTCAGTGGAATTGCACCAAACAGCTCACTTGCACACTGGCCTCAGTGGATAAGTAAAGGTCTCACAAGACAATGACATGTAGATAATAGTATCAGAGCAAGTAATATTAATATCCTTCAACTTTTTAAACAGAACTCAAGATAGCAGTCCTCAACTACTGCCTTTGCCAAACCAGGATGGCATTTTTTGAATCACATCCTATGGCACTGAGGGGGCATTTCCAATTGTCGAATGATCTTCTGAAAAATTGTATCTTGAAGATTTTCTCAAACTACAGTACTAAGTGCAACAAAGCATGTGACTCTGTGTGGTTTGTTTGTTCTTGTTTGAAATACAGGGGTTTTTTCAGTAAAGCTGAGGGATCAGATCTCATATTTTATGGGATTATTTCTTTTTTAATCAGATTGGTTGTTATCATCTCTAGCACTGATTTAGTACTGTTATAACTGTAAGAGTCTGAGAATATTATTAGCACAACAAGTTCTGTAAGGAAAAATTGTATCTGTTATGTAGACTAACTGACATGTTTGGGGAAAAAAAAAAAAAAAAAAAAAAAAAACCAAAACCAACAGACCAGCTGCAGATCTGTCTTCCAAAAGGGCTCATCTGTTATTCTCGCTACATCAGCCACTCTATCGAAAGACAGAAGTTCTCCTCCAAACTTTGCCTACTGTCACTTGTAATTTAAAGTCTGTGAATCTAAATTTCTTTCTTTTGGCAAAGAAAAGACAGAGTCAGAGAGGAGGCTATAAAGGCAAAAATAACTAGATGGGTAAATACTGGTTTCCCTAAACTAGGGCATAAGCATTTTTCTTTCTCTCCTATTTTGGGGCTACTTAGGATCTAGTCCTTGGCTGTTTTTTCCACACAAAATGAAGCTTTCCTCAATATTAGCATGTGGGACAAAGCACTAGAGAATACCTAGAACAGCTGGCCCAAACTCTGAGCTCCTAGTGAAAAAAGAAACAGTGGAGTCCAGAAGCAGCCCAGCATCAGTGCCCTTTTAGGCTTTTTTTTTTTCTTTCTTTTTTTTTCTTTTTTTTTTTTATTTTATGTGCTACTCTTCATTCTTTAAGGGTTGGTACATTTTATATCATGGCTGCAGTTGGTAAAGCAAAACAGTAACTGCTAAGCATTGTTGGCCAGGAATGTGACTAGTTCAAGAAGTCATTTCTACCCAATACTCTGTCCCTTGTTAGAATCTCCTCCAGATTAAAAAATATCATTAGCCCCTGCATTCTAACAATAAGGACAAAGACATAAAAGGATTTGCTCCAAGAAGGTAAAAGCAACATTACAGAGGGCAAAGCAAAAAATTTCACTTGACTGCAATGAGATAGGATGATGCACCTAGGATCTGCTGCACTGTCTTCACAAGGAAATTTTCATTCTAATGATGAAAATTGTCTTAGCCTGAGGGTTACTATCCTTTGGATGCACAAAATATTTACTGAAGCTGGACAATTCAACTACACTCTCTTGCTCTTTGTCATTGCTTGTTTGTTTGTTTGTTTGTTTGTTTGAGGTTTTTATTGTTGGTTGATTTGGAGGTGTTTTGTGGGTTTTTTAAATTTGTTTTTTGTTTTTGTTGCTTTAGTTTTGGTTTTTGTTCAATCTTGTTTTGGTTTTTACTTGTAGAAAAAATACACAGCTATTACAGTAAACAAAAAAGCATCTTCAGAACATCACCTGATGGTACTATTTGCAAGATTCATTGTGATTTTCTTTGAGGATAATAGAGCTTTTCAAGGTACAAACAGCGTGGTCCAAATTAGAACCTTCCTCAGCTGTGAAGGGACAGCGCTCCATCAGCCTCAGCTGCCATTTGACCATGATTTGAATTCTCCATCAGTTCTCATTTAGCAAAAATGGCATTACGCTTCAAATTTTACTGATGTACTTCTAGAAAGGGAGATCTAAATAAATATTATTTCATATATGTTTATATATATTATCAACAAAGGCCTCTTCTTTTTAATTTTGTCAGACAGAGAGTACTTAAAGCTCACTTTCAGAGGGATGTGTGTATTTGCAGGTCAGCTTCATCAAACATTCACTGTTCAATACTGTGACAGCTGGTAGCAGGCGTACATACTCTTCCCTTGTTTGGTTTTCTGATAGAACCTGTCAAGTACTGGTTGTCTGTATCTGAATTTGTCACCCTCTCAGCAAGGTTACAGCTTTCTTACCATCAAATCAAACAAAAAAACCCAACTATACAAACTCTAATGCTAATTTTTAACCTCATCTAGAAATGCAAAAACATAGGGTTTTAATAAAAATAACCATTAACAAAGAGGTGCAGTTCATTTTTGTTTATTAATTCTAACAGACTTTAAAATCATAAAATCATGCCCCTGGTAGCAGTTGTTGATCCCTTCACTAGCAATAAAACAAACACTAATCATAGCAGGTGTTACATACTCAGGGATGCCAGGCCAAGATCAAATATTTCTGGCTTGTCAAGTATACCTGTACAGTGGGACCAATCAGTCACTGGCTACTGAGCAGCAATCATTCAGAACAGGCAGGGTCAGTTTTTGCACAAATTTGGAGACTCTGCCTTGATTTCAGTCCCCAGGATTGAGTACATTATGCACTTGCTAAGTGTGGAGAGTCTTGACAGTTAAATACTGATGTATTAGTGATTCAGGAGCATATCAAGACCTGTGGCAGGGTGATACATGTTGTACATAGTCAAAAAACTTCTCATACAGAGGGGACAAGATAAATGTGACCTGTTTGAGACAACCTACTCTTTCTTGATAGAGGCCACAGCTATCCAATGCAGCTCAGATGTGATGAGGAGGGTGACACCAACACAAGTACACTTCCCAAAAGATATTTGCATTTTTTAGTGCAATATAAATTCCCAATTTGAACCTACATGAAGTATAAAGATAGCAATAGTTATAACAGCCTAAAGTACTGCAAAAACACCACTTATAATAAAATCAATAGATCATATTTAAAAGACTTTTAAATACCTAAAGGTCACAGAACATAGCTGTAAGTGTATTGGGAAGTGTATGGGAAATTTAACAAGTGCTGAAATTCCTCTGACATCACAAGGTGCATATGTAGGTTGTCTGTACATTTTTGTATACTGCACGTGGCAATGTTTTTCCTTTCTCAAGACAACTTGATAATATTTCAGTACAGGACTTCTCTCTATTTCTCTATTAACATTTAACCGACAACTAAAAAAAGCAGAACCAAAACCAAAATAAGCACAACACCAAGAAAAGAAGCGTACTACGATTCAGATAAGTTCAAATTGCATTTCTCTTGAGAATAACATTAGAAAAATATTATTCTTTGCACCTCTAAATCTTAGAGGAAAAAGCTTAGGAAAAAAGACATTTACATGTTTTAATCAATGTGAAAAGAAGACATAGAAACTATATAGTACTTGATAGTACTATGAGACCAAAAACCCACTTTACACAAAACATGTGAGAAAAACCTGTCTCACACTCCTATCCTTTGAAAAAGATAAGAACCACACAGTCGTGCTAATAAACAAACAAACAAATAAATAATTAAAGATGATAGATAGATAGATAGATAGATAGATAGATAGATAGATAGATAATGTGTATGTGTACAATAATGTGTTAATGTGTATGTGTCATCATACCACTGATGCAAAGTCTGGTTGCAGAGTAATTTAGCTTCACGGTCCTAGTTCAGCTGAGCATTTAAAGCACAGGAGTGAAGAATTTTTCCTAAGATTGAATGACACAGACACTGGCTTAAGCACCTTGTTAAATGCAGACATCTGTTCTCCTCAGCATCAGATTTTACAAAGAGAACTTTACCCTTTGTTTTGTGAAATGACCCGGACACAAAAGGAAAATTCATTGTCTTTTGAAGTCCCATAATTTCATTCTGTATTCAGGCAGTTTGACAATTTCCTTGAAAAGTTGTTCAACTTTTTGTTCTTGATCTTGAACAGCTACAGGTCACCTTCTGCTTTCATTTACTTCATCGCCATTGTCTTCTTGAACTACTTGAACAATTATTCTCCTGTTACTCTAAAACTTCAGGATACGCTAGTGAAAAATATGAAAATAAAGGCGCACCACACTTTGAAATCTCCACAAAGTACCAGTATCGTCAGTTCTTTGTTCAGAATTATGTTTCCGAACTGAAATGTAATGCTCCCACCGAATGCCTCCAAAATCCCAATTACTGCCTCAGGTTTGAATAGTAGCTCTGTTGCAGCTTTTGTTGAAAGGAGCATCCTGAGAGACAAGGATGACTTTTGGGATACTGGTGTGTGTGCCATAAAACCACTCTCCCATGTACTCTGCTTTATGCATAGAAACAATTGTATTCATGTTTGATCTCTTCAAGAGCAAGTCTGGTCTCTGCAGAGAAAGAAAAGGATTTCACTTCCTGCAAGGGAGACTTGAAAGCAGAATAGGTGGGTTTCACAAAGTCTGAACCACATTTTATTTTTAAGCTTTCCCTTCTCTTGCTAGAGTTAGACTGTGATAAGAACTGACTGTGCCACCAAAGCATTTTCATGACCTACAAATTACCCCTGGTTTAAGAGCTGGTGTGTCCTACACTGCAAGATATTCTGAGGGGAAGTGTGCCTACAAGAGACATCCAGGCATTTTTATAAACTCTTTAGGCTTCTGGTGTCTTGTGGTATCATATGTGAACAATCAAATCAGTTCTGATTTGAACGCTGTCACTTGGATTAGGGTTTATCTATCGCATGGTAGCACTGAGTTAGCAGGCCGCGGAGATGAATAGAAGTACTGATTGCTGAACTGACAGCCTTGAAGATGAGTAGCATTATTTTATCACATCCTTCTTTGCAGCATGTGCCAGTGGGTTTTAGCTGTCACATTTTTTTAAATTATCAAGCCTCAGAATAAGAAATAGGGCTGGTTTCTTAGCACATAAAAGTCCCCTTCTCTCCTTCTGATCCTACCAAAGCTGCTGGCTTTTATTTTGTGAAATTGTGTACTTATAGGTTAATTTGAATAAACCAAATACTTTCTTCTGTAAACCACAACATATGTGGCTATTAATTTAGTTTAGTGCCCCACTTTCCAGTGCACTTCTTTGTTGCCAATATGTTAGGAAAGAGATAAATCACAGCAGAAATATTTAAAGTTATTTCTGAAGGTAAAAGCTCTATGTGTTTTTAAGCCACCTTATCACACATATTAAAGCACATTAGCTAGACACATTCAGATGGCAGTGCAGTTTCTCACATTCCCTCCAGAAACTTGCTGCCCAAGCCTATGTTATGTGCAGTTGCCTTTTCTCATTCAGGTGCTTTCCCTGATGCATCTACCTGCCTTCTGCCTCCAAGTGTCAGTCTCTGAAGACTGCTTTTGACAGTGTTATGAGGGGCTACAAAAAGTTGCTAGAAAGCTCAGACTCCTGATTGGATGACAAGTGCCCACCAGATCCTCAGGAGTTTGAGCTTGATCAGGACAAGGAGAGGAGATAGCCACTAGCAGTATCAGTAAACAATTAGACGCAGTGATGACACATCCTGCCCCATCCTAAGAGCCTACCCTCTTTCCATGGTGAAGTACTATCCCTATCCCAGCTGAGAGCTCCACATCACTGATGGATATCGGACTGGGCTGGTGACACAAAAGGGTTGCAGCAGTTTGGTGTCATAACTCTGTGCTGCGCCATGACAAAGGAAACAGGTGCATTTGTGTGACCTCTAACTGGGTGCATGACCCATTGCTCTGCTCCCCTGGCACAGTGCACTGAGGTACAGAGACTGAGGCATGGAAACCCCTTGTGGCCTTCAGCCCAGCCTAATTAGTCAGATTGATGGTGTGTTAAATCTGAAAATGTCAGGCTGCACAGAAAGATCTACTAAATGAGTCAAGCAATTTTCATGGATGCGTGATGCAGTGCCACTTGCTGTCGCCTCATTCAGCACACAGTAGCCCACACCAAACCTGTTCATGTGAAAGTACACACCAAGACTGACACCAAAATCTAAATCCTTTTTCCCTACTGAAGATACAAGTAACAAGACAGCGTTCTTTAGCAAAGAGACAGTTCTAGGTTTTCTAAAACATTTGTGAAATACCCATCCTTCACAGTATCCTCAGCAATACTAAGAAGCTCATCCTCCTGAAATAGTAAGAAGCATACCCTCATGACATCATAATTAAGGATGCCCCAGGGAAAGCGAAAGCCAAAACCAAACCAAAAATCAGTGGAACCCAGCATCTGCAGAATTAGACCTTCAGAGAACTTAGTTTCATCACTTCTTAACAGTGGTAGCCAAACATTCAACACCCTAAAATATAAAAACTGATTGGCTAATTACTTCATTCATCATGACTTCATTTTCTGTAGAAAGCAATTTAATTCTTATCCTTCCTAATAAAAGAAGCATTTTATCATCTCTCTCACCTGTCCTGACTTAGACTGCACAGATGCCACCATGACAGTAGATCAAACGTCATGATATTTCTTACCTGAAGGGGCATTACAGCTGCAGATATCAGGAACTGCACTCACACTAAAATAGATTTTTTTTTAGCATTTGTTCTCAGAAAGATAGCATTTTGAAAGATTCTGTCATTTTTGGAAGCTTCTTAGGAGTAGACCTTACAATGTGGCTAATGATTAATAGAAAACACTCAAAAAGAACATCCTTCCAATGGGGGAATGAAAAACACCACAAGGCCATTTACCTTTTAAAGAGAGAAGAAGTGCCTAGACAAGGGATTTGACACGCTTTTACAAAGAAATCTCCTCACAAAGAGGAAATAATTTAGTCAATGTAAGAAAAGCAGGTTTTAGATTCATCGTCATAATTCTGCACTGCAGAGTTTTACAATTTACAGGGGCATAAAGGGAAGTACTGTTTCTTTCAGGCTCATGTTGAATGAAAGTTTAAAAGAGGAAATGTTTTTACACAGTGAGAAAGAGCTGAAAAACTCCACTAGAGTGGGACACAATCTTGCTGCAAAGTAGATTTAGTAGATTACTGTCATCTATTTCCTTTTGATTTAAAACTAAAACCAGAAGTATTTAAACCTACTTTTTAAATTCTCAGATATATTTTAGTATGAGAAAAGACTCTGAGTTGTTGAGCAAAGGGTAAATGTTTGACAAACTAGTGTTTTCATGAGGCTGTGGATGGAAATTATATATTTTTTCCTTTGGAAATACTTTATGACATAATTTGATTAAATAAACAAAATCCCTAAAAGATGTATAAAAGGAGTAATTCACAGAGGTGGGAGAAAACAAGAACAAACATAAACTAGATCATGATTTTAAATGACAGGATAAGGTTTAAGTGCTTTCTGAAATTCTGTCCTCAGCTATGCAGAGGTGCATGAGTTTGGCTAGGTCCTGTGTAACAGATGATGGAAAATGGTTCTGGGTAAGTTAAGATGTGCTGGGTAAATAAACAAATCTAGCAAAGATCAAGATGCAGGGGAAAAAAAAGGGATTACAATAATGAAGGAAAAGAGAGACAAGGAAAATGAGACCTTTAGAGCTCTAAATCTCCAAGGGTCTATAAATTACCTCTCTTGTACAAGGAACATAAGAATTCAGGGTGGGAAACAGAGGTATCTGCCTCCCAGGGATTCAAAGCATGAAGCTCCTCAGACCAGTTCTTTCTTCAAAGACACATGACCTGGTAAAGACTGGGTTTATCATTTTAAGAGTGAATTTCCCTTTAAAAAGAAGGAGGGACAAAAGTTAAAGTTGGGAAAAGGCTTAAAAAAAGATGTCCTGTGTTCCTTGGTCCTAGGGACCAGATCTCTGGTGTGGATTAGTCTCTTTTAGATGGGGTACATGGCAAAAAAGACAAGCTTAAAACTGTGGGAACTGGGAGGATAAAAGCTACTTAATCTGCCTGATTAATTTTTAATGAAGGAACGTGGCTTAGTGAGGAGCAGTATCATGAGAAGCTGGTATCAAAGAAGACTATTTTAAACCTGCAGCATTCAAACTGATTTGCAGTGAGAATGCTGAGAAGGTGCTAAGACAGCTGAAAAGGCTGCAATTGCACCTGGAATGAACATGTGTCTGTGTGGAAAGGGGAAAGCTGATCACTTGGGTGGGCCACGGGGTGGGAGCAAGGAGGCTTTTTGGAAGTCATCAGAAACAGTTGAAGTAAAGGTGAGGGGAGACTGCAGACCTGGGGGAGGCAGCAGTTTCCCAAGTGATCTTTCTTCCAAGTGACAGCAGAAGCCCTTGCAAAGCAGGGCAGTTACTCACAGTGACCATCAGCCCCTGGCGCAGTTGACAGGGTCTCTCTAGGAAAACATATGCTCAAATAGTTCACTGCTCTGAGGCCCAGATGCTTAGCAAGTCTCTTGGGAGGAAACTTGTACTTACCTTGCAGAACTGTTATGTTCTCCCTACAATAATAGATCTCTACTTCTTATAGTCCAGATAAAATTATTTTTCAAGTGTTGAAAGAGTTTACCTGTTTAAAACGTGCCATTTTATGACTAATAAAATCTATGCATGACATACATGTGTGGACACAAAAATGTTTAGGGCATTAAAAAACTTGAAAATTATAATTTCAATATTACACTTTTCTTTTTTTTTTCAAACTCTGAAATCACTTTGACTTATTTTATATGAGAGCTCACTTTCTAAAGCAGAGTTCTGAAGTCTAAAATGTGTATGTTTGCAAGAGAGCATAAATTTAAAACAACCTAGGACTGGAACAGCATTCATACCTATAGTAAAATATTTTCTTGTTGTTTTATCATGAAAAAAAAAAAAAAAGAAAAACCATATCCAGATTAACACTCAATGTAGAAAATATTAACCTGGAGAAAAATTTTATGCAAGCAAGTTCCCTGGAAATATTTCCCTGGAAATATTACAGTAGCAAACCACACTGACCTTTAGCTCTAGGATTGCAAATAGTAATGCTATAATAATTGTTGTATGTCCTTTTATTGTGTGACTCCCAACTCCCCCAGCCTACTAGGAAATGGGAAATGATGGCCTTTAGCAATCCTTTAAATTGAAAGTATAGGGATGCCTTAAGATTATTCCCATTTTTATATAACCATGTAGCACTATTATTATTTATATCTTGCTAGCAGCACTTGGACAACACAGCTGTTCCTGTGGGTAGCTTTGTAAAGGAAGGTGCTCTGTGTTTTGAGCAAGAATTAAATCTGTGGAGATGATGATGATGCCATATAAATGCCTTCTTTTCATATTTTTGTGAATTAGCACTGCAGTCTCAGAGAGGAGGATTCCATGCAACATTCAGCAGTATCAAAAACAAGTAAGATTTAATGATGGAGATGGACATTTATACAGCAATAAACACTCAGCATTGCAACAATTAATGCAAGATAAGAAATGACTAATCAGGAAATAAGGCTGGATGTTTGGCATTTAAAGCATTCTCTAGCCAAAGTGTTTGGACAAGATTTTGATTTCCTCCCATTGGCACAGTGTGGGGATGGATCTCTTACACTTTTTTGAAAAGATTGGTGTAAAGACTCTGGATGAAGTGGGCATGAAAGCTGACTGGCACTACAAATTCTCTTCTTCTAATGATTTTCCAGAGACTGGCATTGCTAAAGATCATAAATGCAATTAAAGTTTGCCAAAGTCAATGAATTAAAAGAAAATTACAAGACCCTGGGATATGTTCTGTTTAGTTTTACATATTTTTAGTGTATTTTTTATAAATGTTGCTAACAAATTTGAACCAGACAGATACTGAATTCAGTAAGCTTTTCTCCTTTTCTCAAGAATTCATATATCCAAGAGGCATAACCTGTTTCTTTATGCAGGGGTAAGATTAACGTATAAAATGTATAAATGTATAAAGTGTATAATGTGTGTAAAATAAAACTATTGAGCTATTTTAGTACTCTTCCTGTCATGCATTCAGGATCCGCTAAAGTTGTCACCAGCTACTCTTTCATTTAATTCCCTAGCCTTCAGGGTAATGTAAGAAAATTGAAGAGATTAGAAGCTCTCTCTTTCCTGTTCAATGCATTTGTGTTGCAGTAAATTGGTACCAACCTTCAATCTCATGGTCAGGGCTCTCCAGGGTCCTTCCACTGATATGACAGAGCAGTCAGCTTGATAAATGGTGCACAACCCCTTCAGTGCAATGGAGAAAGCTTTCCTCCCAACATATGCAGCTGTCTCTCCCACACTGGAGAAAAGGAAACAATTAGCTGTCTTACTGCACTAAGGAATGCCACTATTCTGTTTATGTTGTCTGTGTTAATTAGAAGATACATTTGTTTCCCCCTTGATTAATTATTTCATGGGCAGTGGCAAACACAGACTATGAACAGAACTGAAGGAAAGGCTGAATACTAAGCTTGGAAAATTATTAACTTTAGAAAATGTTAAATAAAACATATTCACTAAATAGGCAGCTCAGTAAAGTAGTTAAATATATGCTTAACTTTAAGTTTAGGAACTACTGGTGATGAAGTAGGGGGACTGTGCAGTGTTACATTATGCCTTTACCTGATTACCTTGTTGAATTGCAGATAATAGTTACTGAATTAACACAGGCACTAATGTAAGCACTACATTAAAGTGCATTAGCAAAAAATTTAAGCAAATACTTCACTCCTATTCTGGTTAATTCTGGTTCAGCAGTTCTCTAGCACTGACTCCCCTGAACCTGATCATAAACACTGAAAAGGGGCCATGTTGGTCCTTTTCACAGTGTGCAGAAATATGAAGGGAAGATGGAGGGTAATGAAAGGCCCTTACAAGTCAGATTTTCAGATTTTTCTTTTACAAGAAACGTGGTCTTAAACAGACAGGCATGTATGTGTTTGTGGACACACCCATATATTTCAAATTTGCTCATGCAGGCAGCTGATCTAAAAGGACATAAGGTAAAATTTATAATAGATGGTTGCCTACAGTATTTAAATAAACAAGCCAACTAGCCTTAAAGCATTATTGACAGGAGATAAACATGCAGAGGATCAATTTGTAGTGGGACAATAAATAAAGGATAATTTCCTATAAATGATTAATTAATTAATTAAGTCATACCTGTTGACGATCAAGCAGTGTGTCCTAAGTTTGATGCAGTTCCCCATTAAGAATCGATAACAATTTTACCCAAAATAACACACAGCATTTAATAATGCTATTAAGCAAGCTAAACATGCACTAAAATCAGTCATTTACTAAATAGTCCATGAAAAGTGACTGAAAGTATTTACAAAACATGCAATTGAGGAGTAAGCATCAGCTGTTCTCATACTGGGTACACTGTAGATTTCAAAGCATATCAAGTGTTGCACACAAAGTCATTCCTGCCTATTCTTAACCCACAGAACTGACCTGCCATTTCATTTCAGACTGAGAATTGATCACTTTTCTCTATCTGTTCCTTTGTGCCTCTGGCAATGCACAGGACTGGGAGAACACTATGTGATACAGGCCAAACGGTGAATAGTAGTTTTTAGTAAATCCAATAGGGTGAGGTAAGGACAAAAGGAACAATCTCATCTCTAAAATTCCTTGCCTTAGTGCATTTGCCAGAGCCTTCAGGCTAGATGTTCAAAGCAGTGTGTGCAGTCAGTTGCCTGTAGCACTCTTACGAAATACAAGTTGGTTTTCAAATTGCTGAGAATAGATTGTGGTGCAAAACACATACCATGCAAGATACAAAAGGAGCTGGAGAAATCCTAGAACTGTGGTTGGAGTTACAATTTACTTTTCTAAAAATGCATGTTACCAGTCCCAAGTGTACAAGGAAAGTGTGGTGGGTTGACTCTAGCAAACAACTGAGCACCCACACATCTGTAGGATCAGGACACAATAGAAAGAAAGTGAGTGAGCTCATGGATCAAGTTAAAGACAGTTTAATAGCTGAATCAAAAGCTGTACATACAAGCAAAATAAAGGAATTTGTTTACTACTTGTCATGGGTAGTCAGGTGTCAGCCACTTCCTGAAAAGTAGAGCCTGAGCACACATTAACAGCTAATTGCGAAGACAAACACCAGAACAGATGTCTTCCTTGTCTTCCCCTTCCCTTGAACTTTTGTTGCTGAACATGACAAATTATGGTATAAGATATTCCTTTGGTCAGATCTGATCAGCTGTTGTGGCTGTATCTTCACTCAATTTCTTGATCTTTCTAAGGCTGCTCAGTTTGGCAATAGGGGGCAAAAACCAGAATGCCTTGAAGGTGTTCAGTATTTTTCAGCAATAGATAAAACATTGGTGTATCAACACAGTTTTACCAAATACGGAAACAAAGAAGAAGCACATTATGAGTTACCACATAGAATATTAGATCTATCTCAACCAGACCCAGCACAGACAGCAAGAGAGCTGACACCCACCAATGAAGCTTCTTTCAATCAAATTGTCACCAAAATGTGGGAAAGACAGAAATGCTCAAACAACATATTTGCAGTGTTAGAGGATCAAGGATCATTTTATTCTGGCCAGGGTGTGCAATAAAAATAATTTCATCTACACATGGCTGGGTTGTGCAGTGAAAATCATTCCATCACACATGGTCCTTTACCAGACTTGTCACAAACATATATAGACAAAATTCAAATAAATTCTCACTCATTGGTCTCAAATGACACAGTTCTTAGTATTCAGTTTCCTGTTGGTTATCGTTCCCTTCACCTTCAATGCTACTTTGGTCCTCATTGTTTGGTTCTCTTATCAATCTATTCCCAGACCAGGTGTCTCTGACCTCTCCAGGGGGTGATGTTTGGAGTTATGTTCATTAATATTTATGTCCTGTGTATCTTCTGTCTGCTCCAAATTTGCAGCTCATCAGGCATCACCAGTTGAACAGAGAAAGTTCTCTTTCTTTTAAAGAGAAAGTTCAATTCCTGTGCCCCTGAGCAAAGAAGAACAAGCCCTAGACTAAAGTTACATAAAAATTTTTAAAAGTTGTATCAATTCCAACAAAGTCAGCCCTTGTCCCTGGGACACATCCATTCACAGATGACAGGAACCATCATTTGTGTGGAGAAATCCAGTTCATCACCAGTCACCTGACATATCTGATTCCTTTTCATTTTTATTGAGGCAAATCAATCTCCTTGGCAAATTGCACTGATTATGACAACAACATCCTCTCTTCTGGCCTATGCCAACAAGAGAGGCCATGCTGCCTGTCACAATCTGTCCTTAAGAATGGGTTTCGTGATGGTTCGTTAATTGATCTCAGAGTGCAAAAAAGCCCAACACAGCAAGGGGGTTTGCAGTAATAATCAAAAAACAAAGGCACCTTTATTGAATGACCACAGCAAAGTGTGTTAGGGGGGATTGAGGAAAAAGGGAAAGAATAAGGAAAAGAGACAGAAGAAGAGAAAGGAAGGTATATAGCTACCAAACGTAGAGAGACTAAGTCCTTAGAAATCTTCCGTCGACGGAGTTTGCCTGGTCACGTCAGGGGAGATCTCAAAGATACTAGTCGACTCTAGCCTCTATTATAGTCCTTTTTTTGGTTGGGGGAAGGGGACAAGTCTTGAAATTGAATCAAATGTAATAAAGAATAGTCTATTGAAGATGGACTACAAATAGTCCATCTTCTCAGCAGTAGGTGAGAACCACTGTCTTCTTGGTCCAATGGTCACACCTGCAAGGAAACACTTCGCTTTGGTCAGCTTGCCTTCTCCATACACGTCCCCCGTGTTAGGGGTTTGAGTCTCAGTCCTTGGGAGGAGGGGGAGCTCCTCCATGTAGGGGGTCTCATGTCTCAGTCTCTGAGGGAGAGGCTTCTCCCCTCTCAGTCTGTCCATCACAGTGGTTGTAAAACAGATGAAGGGTCTTCCATGGGGATCACCAAAAGTTGCCCCAGAAAAGTCCAGCCAAGCCAAGAGGTGGGAAAATTCCAGGGCTATTGTTACGAAATGAGTCCAAGCAAAGAAGGGCAAAGTGCCCCTTCTCCTTGCATTAGGTTTAATGGTGCATTGATAGCAAACACACCTGCAGACAATACAATCTGGCAAGCCAGAAGCTTTGCTCAGGCTTCAGGATCTTGGTGGGCAACCAATTCAAGAAAGACCAGGATTCCAGCTGATTCAGGATCCTTTTTCAGTGGTCCCAGTTTCTGTCCTTGAGGTGGTCATGAGGTAAAATGAGGAGAATTTCAGACCATCTCTCACACTGCCTCAGAAGTATGGGTCAGGAAAAGAGCTTCTTGTGTGAGGTGGTGACTTTCACAGGCAAGTGCTTTTAGTCTGGTTAAGACAAATTATTGAATATTTTATATATACTGACCAAGAATTTGACATCTTTTATAAACAGGTTTAGAAAACATGAACGAAGATCCTACTGAAGGAAAAGCAGTAGAAGATCCATGTCACTGAGACTTAAACCTCACGTGTAATTCCTCTGTCAGCCCAAAGAGACTTGGAGAAACCATTTGAGTATGTTTTTGACTGAAAATCATGATTGAAATTGATTTTTTTTTCCATAGACCCAGTTTGAAAATTCATAAAACCTGTGACATTACAGAATAAATAAGATATTTGCATTAGAAGAGAAAAACTGCATGTGAATAACGATCACTCATGCCTCTACTCAGATGTTTAAAGACTATTGTTCCTCATTGTTTCTAATACTAAGTTTTACAAACAGTGAATTATTTGGGATTGGCAGTTTAAGAGAATTCTAAAATTGGCCTACATGCACTGTCTTAACATCCTGAAGAGCATCCCTAAATTTCTTTCAAAACAAGATGCTGGTAAGCGAACCAGCATATTACTGAACAAGCTTTTAATTTTTAAAGGATCACTGGTGACTTCATATTCACTGTTTTCTTAGTAAAGAGCTAATATTTTTTTGCCGACTGCTGTTTTTTGTTATTGCCCTTACACATCATGGTATTTAGCCTGTTCAACATTCACACAGTAAACAAGCAACTCCTCTGAGTGCCATGAGGTCTTCTCAAGACATTTCATCAAACATTTATTTCCAGTGGAGCCAGCTGATGCAAACGGACACTTACTCACTGTTGATCCTGAAATATATGTTCCAGAAAAAATGTTGGTAGATTGAGTAAAACATCCAGACTTGTAATCTAGCACAGCATATTTTCATTCTCCAGTGTCAGGTCCCCATGGGTCTTTTATTCAATGCAGAATAGTTATTACAGTTTTATACTACATGTGTAATAACTCATGACCTGAGTAATAAGGAACTCATTAAACCCAATTCCTGATTTTCCTTTACACATAGACCTCCCAGCAGTTTAAGCCATACCTAATGAGTCCAAGTATTTTAAGGGATTGTGTTAAAATTATCTACCATTCTTTTGTACGTGAAATCACCCTTTTATTTTTCTCCACTACATTGCTAGCATTACTAGGAAACAATATATTAACCTAATTACATGTTATTTATTAGGCAGCAAGCAAATAAGTCATTCAAAGACAAATCCCTTTAGTTATTCATAGAGCTGCTTTGGATGACAAAGATATAGTAAACCGAGCAATCTTTCATTGTATTTACTGCACACTCTTTGTACTAATGAACAATAACCGGCTTTACTTAAATAATGGCTTCTATTCTGAGTTGTGGTAAATGTTATACAGACCATATTCATCAAAAGCATGGCAAAGCCATGGATGACCTTTATTTCTTTTGCTTGCACTTGAAGAATTTGGGTAGCTGGTGAATAGCGATGATATAAAGGGCTTAATAAACATCATGTAAAATAATTAGTGTCTTTAAAAAAGCAACATGCATAATGTACTAGTGGCAGCTCAGCCCCTGAGAAACAAACAGTGAAGATGTTGGCAATTTATTTTTATAACCCTTACCTTTCAAAGAGCCTATGCATTCTCTCTGCTTTCAGTTTGAGACAGGCTTCCACTGCATTCTTAAGCACGCATTAAATCTGCACCTCAGTGGAAAGAAAACTTCCCATTAACTTCACTCATCACTTGGAATTAATGAAGGCTGTAAAGCAAAAGAAGTAAATTTGAATATGAATTCACAGAAAGAATGAAATACACACACACACAAAAAAGAATAGGGCTTTGGACTTGACTGTTTTAAGTCAGGTTAGGTTTTATGTGCTTTTTGGAGAAGAAACTGGAATCCCTATCTTCTTCCTTTCCCACATAAATCCTATGAGACGAAAACACCCTCTTTTTGCTGCTGACTATTTATACTTCAAAGAAGCTGACTCAGGACAAGACAGTGTAAAAGTTTCCTTGAGTGGCCAGATAGGTTCCCAAGAACAGTGCTCAAATACCGTTTTATGATCCAGATATTAGAGAACATGTTCTCCAACAGACCTGGTAGAATACTCTTCTTGAGCATTGCGTCAGAGCTCTACTTATCTTTAAGTTGCTCCAGGTCTGACCTGACAGAAATATACCAGGAATAGGATAAGGCATTTCATGTGGGACAGGTAAGACACTGCAGTGAAATATGCAGGTGTTTAATGTTACCAAGCTTTGAGAGTCCAAGACAACCACAAGAAAAACATATAAGAAGCTTTGCAAAAAATTGCTGGGGGGAAATTAATGGTTTCCATGTTTGTACAACATCTGTGTAAACACAGAAGATCTACATTTTGAAGTCAACTATACCAATGGCAATTAATAAATGCTCAGGTTCTTTTTTGAAATTAAATAGAGGACAGCATCTGGCATGAATAACATTTGCTGACACAGCTCAAAATAAGGACTATCACCAGTCTGATACCCAGGTTTTGGGGACAGATATTTAAAAGTAACTCACACATTCTTAAATGAGGAATTCTCCAATGTCCATTAGCAAAAGAAAAGTCCAACTAACTCTTTCAATGAGCTCTCATCTAACTTATTAAAGCTGATATTGTTTTTATTTTTAGAGGGGTTAAGAAAAAATAAAAACAAGCTGTTCCTAACACAGCAAAAAGAGTGTCCTGTAAATGTAGTCCAGTAAATTCAGTCTAAAATGTTTATTTCTTATCTTTCTCTTGTCATCTGAGACTTGAATTGAGCAAATCAAATTAATTTATAATAAGCACATGTCTATGTCTAATTTCTTTAGAATTTCTATGTCTAATTACTGTAGAAACATGCATATTTTTATAGAATATAAATAACTATAAAATTATAAAATTGTTAGGGTTAGAAAGGATGTTAAAGACCACATGGTCCCTGTTGTGGACAGGGTTACAACTTACTAGAGCAGTAAGTTACTTAGGTCCCCATACAACCTGGCATTGAACAATTCCAGAAATGGGAATGGGGCAGTGCCTCTGCATTCTCCTGATCCATAGTTACCATTTTACTTGTGTTCTTCTGTGTGGCTGGTCTTCCTGTTATGGCTGATATACATGCAGAAGCCTTTATCTTGTCAAATTAATCTTCAGCCATGCTTTGACCTTTCTCACCCCATCCCTACACAACTTGATTGTGTTCTTATAGTCTTCCCAGATTGCCTTCCAGATTACACAGACTGTGCATTTGCTTCTTATGCTTAAGTCTGACCAGCAGCTCTTGATTCATCCATATCAGTCTCTTGGCATCTTTTACTGTCATCCTACACATGAGATTTGAGAGCATTTGCACTCTATGAAAAGTGTCTTTAAAGTGTGCCACCCAGAGTACCAGCTCTGTTCTGCTTTCCTCTTCCAGAGGGCAGTTTCCCAGAAGACCTTAAAGATTAACTTCTCCTCCTAAAATTCAGGATCCTGGTCCGTATTCCTCAGGTTTACAAACTCTACCCATGCATGATCACTGCAGCTCAGGCTGCCTCTTGATGTCCCCAGCTGGTCTGCTAACCAGCAAATTTATTGATGATACTTACTTGTTGGTGATAATCAGGTCCAGTATAACATCATCCCCAGAGCTATCTATTACCTGCTTCAGGAATTTATCCTCCACGCATTCCAGGAGTCTCCTGGATTGCCTGCAGCTTGCCTCTACATTGTATTTGGTTTACTGCTGTGACAATTATACCAACACTATAGCATGCAGATTGCAAATGGGTAAATTCTCTTTTTAAGGCCCCAAAATCTTGCTTGATGAGACTCTTAAAAGAACTTATGGTTTTTGGTTGTACCCTGAGTTAGATGCAAAGGAAAAATATTGACAAAATATTCTCAAGAGGAAAACAGTAAAAAACTTTACTGACAACCTTCAGAAAATCTGAGAATGTTGGCAAAAGTGTAGAGCAGCGTCCAACCAGCATAAAACATCTCACAAATGATTAACTTTGAACATTCAACTGGAGTTGACAAACTCTAACCCCATCTGATTTTAAGTTATTCAAAACTCCACAAAGAGGGAATTAGAAGAAGAAGAAGCAGAAAGTGAAAGAGAGAAAGACAGAAAAGATGTAGAAAAGAGCAAATATAGCTACCAGTCCTGGTTCTAGTGGTGTTCAGCAGACAGAATCTCCAAGAGGAGGTAGGGTCAGGACGTGTGCTTGCCGCAGGCTTTGGTTTAAATAGCCTTTGGCCTTCCTGGGCCCTTCCCCCAGGTGGGACTGGGCCATCTGGCCCTGCAAGGCCAGCCAGGGCTCCAGGGTGGGCTGGGCACGGCCTCCGGTGGGCCAGGGACTGGCGGCCGCCGCGGGGCCGGGGCCAGGCCCGGGCTGGGCTGTGCGGGCAGGGCCTCGGCTCAGCAGGGCCGGGCCCGGCCTGCCCTGCCCGCGCACACCGCCTGCTCCGGACACCGCACCTGCCGTGCCTCACACTCTGTAACCCAGACTGCACAACTATCCAATTCTATCATCAGAGAGAAAGAAAAGAAAAAGAAAAAGAAAAAGTTGATTAGTATAATGTCACTGATTTTAAAATTTAACACAGAAGTTTGGGCTGACATGCTTTCAGCTTTTTGGTAGTGGGAAATACCTCACAAGTGAAGACCATGCCACCAGAACTGCTGACATAAAGTGCAATTATTCCATACAGTAATCACATTAACATGAAATGCTAGTCATCTGTAAGTAGCCTGTAGTCATCTATATAACTTCTTGTGCCACCTTTAAAGAAGAGCTTGTCTTGACTTTGAAACACTTGCTGTCTCAGTCTGCTAATGTTGCAGAGGCTGTAAGCTTCAGTGCCATGCTTGGAAGACAGTTATTCTCTTCTGAGATTGCAAACATGTAAACAAGATATTCAGTCCAACAGCGTCTAGCTCTATAAGTTAAAGCAATTTTGTTCACCCATAAATTTTAGGGTAGGCTTTCACCTAGGTTAATGGTAATGAATTATGCTATACAAATATATTTGCCTTCATTTATTTGTACTAGTAATTAGGGCCAAAAAAATACCCCCACGCCTCTCTCTTCTGACCCAATAAATATAAAAAATGAGGTGAATTCACTCAGACAGAAAGTGTCAGCTGGACTAACAGTGTGCCAACTAGATGAACTGTACCATGTTCTATGTATTTAACACACATGCTCCATTTCAACAGTGTTATAGTAAAATGTTATCTAAAGTCATGTAATTCCCCATATCTGTTATTGTCCAAATCAGCTTGGAAGTTAGACAGCTGCCATATAAACTGCCATATTTGACACTTTATGTACACAGCAAATGGACCATCATTAGAGGAAAACCTAAAAGCAGTGCAAAGTCTCATTCACCTTTCACCCTGTAGAACTCATCTCAAGAATAAGGATGAGTGCACCCCACAGGACACAAAGGAAGCCTATACCATGATAAATGACACGGAAGAGAGGCCCTTGGTATTCAGCATCATGGATGATTAATGCTTGTGAACACCAAGAGTTACCACTAGGTCCCAAGCACAATGAGGAAAGTGCCTGCATTGTTTCAACATGTGAAAAAGGATATAGCCACATTCAGTTACTGACAGTGCACGAGACACACATACCACCTAAACCTGTGTAAAGCTTTTTAGAGGTGTAAATGCTCAGAAAAAGCATTGCTTATGAGCTAAAGAATATAGTAAATACATCAGTACTGACTTATTTTTTGCTGCTAACATATAAGATAACTGCATCTTCATGTACCCAGTAATTCTCCATTGAAATAGTGAATAAATAACTCTGACAAATGCTGCCATCATGTAATTGGTATAATGAGTTTCAATGGGGCTGAGGTTCTGAGAGTGATTTCTATCTGGAGTAGATTAAGAATAAATCATGGAAGCTATTGCAGATTTAACTCTGACATCACTGAGACAGGAGTCTGACATGATTTTTTGTGGACAGTTATTAGAACAGAACAGCTGAAAATAAGAAATTCCATCAAAGCTTGACCATGAGATGAATAAAACATTGTAGATCAGATGCAAAGCATCTTACAAGCTGCTTTAGAAATAATAAAAGTACAAACTGCCACCTGAAATTAGACCTACAAAAAGTCTTGTTAGTCATTGCTTTCATTTGTTCTGACAGGTTTTAAAGATTGTTCAGAAATAAAGTGTAAGGATAAGCTTGTGCTCTCAGGAACAAGCAGGACAGCTTCTTCTCTCTAGGTTCAGTTCTGCTGTGATACTGTTTGTGCTTGAGGAACTTTGAGCTGAAAAACTGCCATTCTTCTCTTTTTATGGATCCGTTTCCTTGCCGACTGCATTTTTATCCATTTGGCTGGATTGAGAGGCAAGTGCATTTCTGTAGAAGTAATTCAGCAAGTGTTTGATATAATAAGTTCAAGGCTCCTTTTGTCATAAAGTAAGATGTAACAAAAATCCTACAAACATCCTAATTCTGTCCCAAATTAAGCACCACAAACATGGATAATACTTGTGAAATTTACAGAAGATTGTCACCGTTTGCATTATACTTTGTTCTCAGCAAAGGATGGTGAAATTGCTTATTCATTTCAAAAAATAAGCAGTAGATACTATGGTTTACAATGACTTTTTTCCAAAAATAACACTAGGATTCAGAGTTGAGGATGTCTCTTCAGTTTTTTTACCTTAGGCTTACTTTCTTTTCTAGAAGCCTATTTGCTCTCTCTCTATGCTTTTAATAACTTTTTAAACATCCAATACTGACTACAGAAAGTTATGGGGACAGTATAAAGAGATGCTAGGGCATTGTGCTTTTTCTTTTTCTTTTCCTTTTTAATATTAATTCTTCAATTTTTATTTTTATTTTTGTATCCCTTAAAAAAACTGTAAAAATAGATCCTTGTGAAAGAAGGGAGAGGAAGGGAGAGGATAATTGAATGGGAACTGTAGTGTCTGTGACGGTTATATCCCAAAGGGACAGTTCAAAACAAAACACAGACTCATATTTAGTCAACTGCTGGGTCCATGTGACATATGAATGCAAAAACCATTCTGTGGATAAGTTCTTAATCACCCAGGGACAAAGGAGCCCTTATTAGGTGAATGTGGAGATGCAATGGTCTTTAAAACACAAGAGGTTTTATACATCTATAATGTCAATTTTCTGTTATCCTGAATAAACAGTCAGACACCAAAGTTGAGAAAAAGTGTCTCAATAAACAGAAATATGACATAGAACATATATATAAATCAGAGGTAATGACAAGGAGGATGTAAAGGATATAAGAAATTTAGTGACAGCTGGTTGTGGAACACAGATTCCTGAGCTAGTGATCAAACAAACAGATGAGTACACAGGATAGATTGGCTGAACTTGGGTACATTCTCCTTTATATCACTCTGGCTTATATAGAGCCAGCAAAGCATCTTTGACCCACAGCTGACCTTTTCAGATATTTTATCTACAAATGCTGAAAAACTGACTGGAGCAACGAAATGACAAAAGACATGGAAGAAAAAGATGTTAGCAGCAGGTGCATTGACCACTGTGAGTTGCTGATGACCAGTCCATGCACTAAATCAATGCAATCAAGCATCTACATTGAAAAAGGTACATTTACATACCTCAATTTAAGTGTTGTTTCATTAAAGAAAATGAACTTAAAAACCCCACAAAGCTGAAAAATGTATACACAGTATAGAAAGTTTGTTTGACTCTCGTTGTTCCTATAACAATGCTCCTATCTTTTGGTTTTTTAATTTTTCAAGTGTTCTCAAATTCATTTCCTCAGTATCTGCTGCATGAGCTGAGACAGATATTCATAGATATAATAAATCTATAGCCTGACATTATTAGGATGTTTGCAGTAGTACAGTGAAAAAATTGAATGTTACTGTTTGTGTACAGAAGGAAAAATAAAAATACACTGCAAGGATATAAGCCACTACAACTGGGTGAGCAGTGTGAAAGGAAGATGAAATCATACCATTCATGTTGCCAAGGTGGCAATGAACAAACATGTCACTCAGAAGAGCAGTTTCTGAAACTGTCTTTGAACATGCCTTTCTTTTTCCTTGGCTTACTCTACTGCCTCTCCAATACCCGGATGAAAATGGTTCATTGGAAAATAATCACTTGAGTGTGCTGCCTAGTCTGGTGCAGTTGTGAGAAGATGATAAGGAAACACAGAGCTAAAGGATTGACTGGCATTTAGATAGATCTTCTAAGCAGGGAAGAGATAGTAAAGGAGCCTTTTATTGCTGAAAGTCAAAGTTCAACATCTACAGCATTTTTGTTGTTGCATTCTGCCCACCAAGAGGAGCCAGTACATCTGCTGGTTACTCCAGGACCCTGTCCCCACGGTCTCTTCAACAGAAAACTACAAGAAGCTGTAAGTCTGGCAACAATCAGGAAGAGAAGTTCTGAAAATGGGATGAAAATACTTTGGCACTCTGGATTTCTACTGGGAAATTTAGACTACATCCAATTTTTGAAATCACAGAGCTGCAGTCATCTGGGAGGCAACTGATAGAGATGAATGTGTCAGAAGCACAATGATGAAAATATAGAGAGGGTGCCACATAGACAAAGGACAGGACACCAGGAGAGCTTTGTTTTTAAAACATCTTTTGAGGCCCAGAAATAAGGGAACTGTGGAAAGAAAGTGAATGGATCAAGTCCTTAAATATTGCTTTTTAAGGGCTTTAAGCATCTTAAGTATCTACAAAGCTAAGAGATGAGTGAGTACAAATCAAGCACCAAAGCCACCACCAAAGCCACTTTAGAGCAGAAGCATTTTTATTGTCATTCTTATTAATGCTAATTATTGTGAAAAGTAAAGAAAATAAATAACAAAACAACCAAAAAACAATTACTGATTTAAAGCTGGTTTTGGCCAATTGTACCTGTCTTTCTCCACTCACAGTGCTGTAAAAGGGAAAGGATTTATTGGCTAGACCCTTCAAGACCTCTTTCTGTTTCACATGCAGCTTAACTTTGGGGGTAGAAACAGGTCAGGAATAGATAAGCAGGGATAGGCATCAAACTTGGCTTGTTGCTGCTCTCTCTGCCTAGACTCGATGCCTCTCATTCTGATTCTGAGATACTTCAAATTCAGAGGAAAGGTCTTTTCTAATGCAAACTCTTTTCTCTTCCTCCCCTTCTCACTTTTACCTTCACATATTTCTGTGTGATCAATCATTGAGAGAAAATAAGGGCTTTGCATTTTGATCACAAGGACACAAGAAAAAGAAAAGAAACACAGCCCCAGAAGGTTTTATTTTATTTTGCCCCAAATGAAATTCTAAGTTCTTGTGAGACTGTACCTTATGACTTAGTGCTACTTCTTTTACTTGAAGGTAAACTTTATATTGTTGATGTGGGAATACCTGTTACATAGAAAACAGGAAAAAATTGACCCAGAACACAAGAGCAAAATAGCACAAGAACCTTAGAAAGATCAATATGGAAACTGGAAGAAAAAGAAGACCTTGCAATTTGAGACAGAAAACCTCCAGATATCTGTGTTATACAGAGCAAATGCAGCACCATTAGCATAAGAGTGAAAACAAGGCCGCAGAAGTGAAGTCTGCTACAGATCGTTTTAGATATTTGGGAATCCTTGGGATTGACCTGCAATATGAGAAAGTTCACTTTTGTGAAAAATGGAAAGAACTCAGCACTTTCTTCACGTGAGGTTGGAAGGGAAACATAACATTAGAACAGCCAGTACTGTGTTTGTGGCTCTAGATTTGTTTCTATATATTTTATAGTCTTTGCACTTTATATCTCCATCTCCTTGATGCCTTTGATTCTTTAAATCAATGACAAAAAGTTCCAAGAGAGTAAATCTCAAGTAATTTTATAATTCATGTTCATTAAAAGACTTATGACAGAAAAACAGTCTTTATATGATACTCAGCGGAACAAGTTAGACAGGAATTATTGTAAAAGAAATGTTTAATTTCTGTAGTGCTGAATAAACATTACTGTAATGCTTCTCATGTTTTCAGAAGCTGAACTCCCTTTCTCCCTATAATTCTATTCCTGGATGGCTATAATGCAGTAATTTTCAAATATAGCAAATTATATCACAGGTTTTGAAACACGAAATAGTCCAAATGAGACTAGAGATCCAAGGCAGGTTGTCACTGAGGTCAATGTAGACAGTCCTACTCAGCTGTGAATAAAACCCTTGGGAAAGATCACTGTATTAATTTCCATTCCTATTATAGCCTAAGGAAAGAATACAAATCTGCAGAGGAAAAATGCTAAATGTCTTAATCTTTAGGGTTTTCTTATTCCCAGGTATTTTCAAGTACTTTTTTCACAAAATGTCTCTAGCTCTATTTGTTCAGTCTTGGAGGTCACTGATTCTTGGTTTATCTTGGTTTCTCTTGGTTTATCTTGCATAGTTCTTGAACTATGCACAAGAAGCATTAGAGATAGTAGGTGATTAGGGAGATACTGAGTTTGTTCATCAATTCAGTTTTCTCAGATTCACATAGCTCTGCACAAACATGATTCTGAGATTCATGGCAGACAATTTAGCAGAGTATCATTGCAGGCTCTTCATATACTGTTCCTCCCTTCCTGCCACACTGAGTACTCTCTGAAGAACTCACAGAGTATTTGTTCTACACAAGGCTCAATATCATTCCCAGACAGCCTTTACAGAGCTACAGCTACAGGCCACCCATCTTGTTTCAAGTGCTTTTCCTGAAGATTTGGGGTTCAAAAGTTTTGAACTGATTAAAGATCTCTCTGTGGTGGTTTGTTTTTTGTGGGTGTTTTTCAGTTTGTTGTGGTGGTTTTATTTTTTTTTTTAATAAGTGCACCAAAGAAGCAAATATCTTTTGTTCAAAGAAATGTTAATATTTTTGATATTTGTTTTTTTACCAGCAACTGTCAGAACAGTGCCATTTTATCTGATCCTTAAAAAGCCAGGCTGAGTACTGCCAAATAAGAATGATCAGGAAAAATATTCAATATGACAATGGAGAGAGAATAAGGGTGAACATGACTGCTTTATGGTATAAAGCTGTCAGCAAAGGACTGCCAGTAAAAATATGTTCCTCTTTTAAAGGCTTTTCAAATTTTGGAGATTACGCAGAGAGAAGTATGGGAGTAAAGGCTCCTAGCTAGTTTTGGAAAGTTCAGTCAAATGGATGAATGGATCACTGGGATGCCCCGGCTATTATGCAGCAGTATGGTACAAACTATATGGGAGGAAACATTTATCTTGCCAGTGGCTGAATTCGACATAGAAATATGTCCAGTTCTTTGTACTGCACTAATTTAGCCTACTTCTACTTCTACTACTTTGAAATAATAGTGCTAAAATCATTGAAATTGCACCTTGCTTTGCCTCTTATAAATTAATTTATTTGTTTAATTGTGAATCAGGAAAAGTTTGCTTCCTGAAAGAAACCATCTTTTCTCTCTCTACATATATGATATAATAGAAGTTCAAATACACAATCCTTTAGCTTTTTGAGGAATAGGTGAATATAAAATTTGGATTTATTCAATGTGATTCACTTGGCAAAAACAAGGCAGTAATGAAGTGTAAATATGAACATTCCTAAGGTAGGTTTTTTTTTTTTTCCTATAGATTACCAAGATATGGGCAACCTGAACCACACAAAAGTTAAAATAAAGACTACTCAGATACCTGACTTGAAGTGAAACCCAAGGCAGTTTAAGGCAGTTACCTACCTTCTCAATTACATCACCACAGATTCTCACAGCAGAGCTAAAAACACCAGGATCTTGTGAAAAACTCATCTAATCTAGCTTCCAAACTCTCTTTTCTAATCCATTCTAATCTAAACTTTAGTCTTTAGATGACCAAATCTGCCAGCCATAAAATTAACAAAACAGGAAATTAACAAAAAAATACCTTTTTGTCACCTGTCTGATGTACAAACATAATTTTGTATATGAATTAAAATTGCATAGTCAAGGAAATATTAAAGGCTTGTGATTTATAGACTAGTTTTCTTGTAATACAAGATGGAAGCACTAAAATTATACCAGATATAGTAGGAATACTAAAAGTTAAAAATCATAAAGATAAAAAATTCATTTTAAAGATTATTATGACATAATGTACACACATAATGTTCAAAGGTCATCTCTATATGTCTATAATAAATGTCTATATATAAAACACAAATAATTCAGCTTGGCCTCAGGAGACACGAGGATTAAAATCAGTTAATACAATGATTTGTTGTTGCTGTTGTTTTGCACAAAGCAATAAATATGCTACCTTGCTGGATCTTTGGACTAGGGGTTTTTTTACATCTTTAAAGGTAGTTTAAATCAATCACCTTGTGTGTGTATCATTGTATCACCTGTAGCAAAGTTCTTCCACATCAGCACTTTATGGACTACTAAAATAAGTTGCACAATATTTTGCAGTGTAAACCATTCCCAGACATTCTGGCAGTCAGGTGCCCAGCAAAAAGCTCTTGAACATGAACAGAAAGGATGAAGTAAAAATCCCCCAAGCCAACAGCAAATAAAGGTGGATATATTCAGATAACTATATTATCTTTTCTAGAGAAATCACTGATTAAATAATAACTGAGCTTAAGAACTGAGTCAAAAGTCATAGCTGAAATTGTTCTGGATTGTTTCTAAGAAAGGAGCATTTCACATTCTTATGGAAAGAACATGAACAAAATGAGGGAAACACTTTCAAACTTGGGGATATTACACATTTGAATTCCAAAGAAGACACTGATCAGTATTAGCAATGAGATTTCATTTGCAGATCTCATGTAAAATTAATTTTCTTAATTCTCTTAGTTCCTGTCTACATACACAGATTTTTTTTCTCATTATCTACTTTATTACCATATTTGAATTCTCCTGTTCAGTGTCTGGGAAGAAAATATGAGGGATAGGCATTTTACTATGACTCAAAGAAAAATGCACTGTCAAATTTCAAACCACTGGTCCCACAAAGTGAAGAAGAGTTCCCTTTAAAAATGTTAGCATGTCACAAAAAAGAGGACAAAGTATTAACTGTTCCATTGAATAATCAATTTGAGTGGAATTACTGCTAAAGCTATGTAGTTATGTTGAGATATACTATTTAAAGTGCTTCTTATGCAATGAGATTTTCCATTCAAAATTCGGTTTGACACATTCTCCTAATAGCATATTTAGAAGACACAGAAGCAATAATGCCATCAGCAGTGACCCATTAGCTCCACATCAACAAGCAAATTCAGCAGAGTCACTCCTACTAAATGCACCTGAGTCCTTCCACTGAAGTATCAGGAAATGTCTGACTGCTTAGCTAGCAAGATTTAACAAGATTACAGCCCAAGAAAGTGTGGCTACAGGCTGTTGTCACATTCACTCTAACTCATATTCATAGTGTCTTGTGATCTATCTCTAGGTTCATTACATGCATAGCAAAAAAACCCCAACACACAGATTTTATTTTTCTGCCAGCTTTATAGCTAAACAAGAAGAACCAGGATCTTAGGAATTTATGCCACTACTTCATCAGTGTTGGGAGGGGGGGGAGGGTGCAAGGGGGAGAAAGAAGCCATTCATTGTAATTCATATAATATATAGGTTATATGAGTGAGGTGCTTACTTTAAGAGGAACTTGAACATCTTTGGCAAACAGTCCCTGTCCCATTCTCTAGGGTAACAATGTGTTATCAATGGGCAAACAGACTTCTAAGTAAGCTAAAATGAGCATGAGCGTGGCTTCTTTCTGTCAAGTCCTTTTATTTTCATCTCAGTTTGGAAGAAGTTGATGACATTGGAACAACTTGGCTGAATTATGCTGTTTAAACACATATTTTCTAAGAGGGAAGTGATGAACAATTTGTGTAGTATGGTCATGTCATATTTGCTATATCTGAAAGCATGTTAACTAGAGTTATCAAAACAATGGGTAAGCCACAATCTGCACAATTGAAATCTTAAAAGTGCTGGAGACAAGGGTCAGTCAAAACAGCAATAGTTTCCAAGAAGTTACTTGGATTATCCATCTTTCTCTGAACCTTAATTATCACCAAAGTATACACAACTATATGCATATTTATATATTTTTGTGATATTCAGGATTCAAATTACAGGATGGAGGAAGGAAATGAGAGAGTTCATGTCTGTTAGTTTAATTTTTTTTTCTGTTGGTCCTCAGCTAAATGACATGAAAAGAAATTAAATACAGGGAGGTAGACTGACAAGATGACAAATATATACATTGTCTATCTTTCAGAGTACTTCAATTTTATCCACATGAGTTCCTAACCTCATAAACAAGAGTAAATGAGGAATGTTTTTTTTTTGCTGCCTACACTGGAGTTACACACAGGCATGAAGTTTCAAATCTTCAGAAATAAGTTGGACTTGGAAATTTTATGTGAGACATTTTCATTGATAAAAGTTCAATTACTACTCATTTTCATGCTCACCTGAACCTATGTGATTACTCAGGAATATAACAGATTTTGAAATCTCTAGCCCATATATATGATGTGATTTCAGGATATGTTTCTTGTCAGGAAAATAAAAAAGCAGGCACACACTGTAGGATGTATAACCTACACGTACACCAGGTCATTATTTCTGTTACTCCAGAGAGACACACAAAACCTTTGCTGAGAAAGTGAAGAGTGGCCATCACCATCATGGAAATTTGCCACATTAAAAGCAGAAAGGAAACTGATTTAGATATTGATTCAGCAACTTTACCTGACAACATCTGACAGAAGGCATTTCTGTAAACCCCAAATGGATTTTGGAAGCATTCACAATCGATTGTAAATATTTTCTCCAATATAGCAACGTTTGTTAGCACAAAAGGCACCAACTTGACTTTTTTGTAGAAAAAGAGTAAATTGCATTTAGTGTGCAAATCTCCATGATTCTTGTGCAAAGGGCAGCACTGAGGCCAAACCTGGGAACATTCTTCAAATGTCTGATTTGACATCTAGCATTTCCCCTAATTTTTGGAAGATAGCTATCTGTCCTAGACACAGTTGAAATTCCTAGTCAAATGAATATACCTTTCAGTGAATTAGGGGGGAGAAAAACCAACTTAATTATTTTCCTATATACCTGAGGAAAATAAGCACATTGTTCAATATTTGGCCTGCCTTCAAGCTAGTCTTTTGCTGAATAAGCTTTTAAAAATACTGAGCAGTTCTTCAGAAGAGAAGTTTTTTATCTGAGACAAAATATCACATGTTGATGTGCCCAGAGAGCCTCAGAAAGGCAATATCTTTTATGTAAAGTACTGTAGAGATGAAGAAAAATAATTTCTACAAATTTATTATGAGTATCAGTGACTCTGTATGGAAGTTTTGTGGCCAAGCATTCAGTAAATTAGGTTCTCTTTTTGCATGCAGTGCAATACTGTTGATTCCCTCCAACATGTATACTTCCACTGAGGGCAAAGCATGATAGTGAGAGGGAATGGGGGCTTTGCTGCTGCATGTGAGAGAAGGATTCCTGCCTTTGTCAAGCTGGCACCCTTGCCTTTTAGCACATGCTCTGTACCACTGACATTCAGCGGCTGCAGGAAAGATAAATCATCTGAAGAAGCTGAGACAAATATTTGATTTGGATGATTATCCTGCAGGTGTCTCATCATCACCATAATGCTTGGAATTACTAATTATTTTCCTTCCATTTATGCATATCTTCCTGTGAATACATATATTATGCCATAGGTAATTCAGGTTTTTTTGATCAATATGACCCCTTGACCAACTCTCTCAAGGAGAGCCCACTTTCCCATGGAGAATACCCTGTGCTGGAGGAGAGAAGGAATTCTAGGTGTGATCCTGACAGATCTCTTTTCCTATCATTTTTTCCCTCTCATACTACTTAGTAATCATAATGGGGTACCTCTCAGGTTTTCTCAGCCCATTTCAGTGAGCCTTACACCCACACGTCTAGCCTTATTAGCTCCTGAAGCTGTGCACACACAAACATAAATAAATCAGGTGGTAGCACAGGTATTATTATTTTTTAAAGCTCTTAATAGTATAAATTGTATTGTTTAGTCCTCCACAACCTTGTCTGGGCTGGATGGTATAATTCAGATCTCACCTGACCCTTCACAAAGGTCAAAGAAGGTGCAATTTTGTGTACAGATAATGAAAGTAATTTTTCCTCACAATACTCCACACCACAATCTGCTTTTATTCTAGGTGACACTAGAGGTGGGATAGGTACATTAAAAAAATAATACTTTAATGGTATTCAAAGAGCTAACCATGTATGATTTATTGGGTTGGCTTATGCAAAAACAAGAGGGGAATTTTGTTTATTTATGGAATGTCTGAGTGCAAGTGGAGATAGAAAAGCAAACTGTTAACATCTCACCTCATTAAAAAGTCAAGTTAAATTTCAAATGGCAGAAACAAATTGTGCCAAATCAGTCTTTTTTCCCTGTTGAAAAAAACATACACTATTCCATTGAACAGTGATGAAGGAGACAAGGTTTCACACTGATGGAAATTAAAATATCTTCTTACATTAATTCTTGATATAGCCTAGGTAATATTCTGTTCTAGAAAGCTTCTTGTTCTTCTGTTTTTCAGCTTAGGACAAAACCAGTTTTGATACTGGGATAGTCCCCACGGGAAGGAAGCTGTGTTTTTTCAGTCACTTCTGAAAATTACATTATTTGGAATGCAATACTCTTCATATGTCTGTGGATATCTCTGTATAAGTTTCACAGATTATTTTTAAAGAGTGACACATTATGTAATTATGCCTCTGTGTATAATTAAGTGGTTACAGTACAGACATATTACTGGTTTTCTAATGTCAGCAGAAGAAGCCTCTTTGCCAGGAATTGAAAGTGCTTTACTCTAGCAATTAAAAAAAGTGCCATACATGACTCTGTATTCAGACTTTATGTGTGCTCCAATCAGACTACTTGAGAGATATGAAAATTACATGATAAACTGGCTTCCCAGCAACCCATCTAATACCCGAAATTATATGCTTAGACAGCACATAAGATTTTGTGTTCAATTTGTCATGAATATGGGCATGATACGGGCAAGAACACACACACTTTATTGGCCTTAGCAGAGGAAATGCAAACTCTTTATTTCTGAGCAAGCACCAAGTGTCAAGCAAGAAACAAGGGTGCTTGGAGCATGCCCTTCCCTATTTACAGGCTGCACTTGGTGTTCTCAGCTATTGTTCCCACTGCTGTGAACCCTCAGCACTTCACTTCCGTCATTGTCACCCTGTCAAAGTGACTCCTGAAATGCTGTCTCTTCTGCTACCCTTATGCTCCTGCTCCTGCCAAGACAGCCAGAATGTGGCCAGTGAAGGAGGTAGAGCAGCAAGAAGTCTGAATTGAAGTGTTGGGACTGTGTGTACAAAAAAAGAAGATATTTCTTTCTGCAACAGAGGACAAGGAACAAACTAGTTAACTTCTTCTCAGAAAAAGGGAACCAAGAACACATGTTATCGTGCCTCCTGGGACTCAGCCTCCAGTCTCAATTCTTCAGGCTGGATCTCTGATCAAAGATATTGGGGCCTGCAGGGAAGTGGCAGCATCATAGCTGTGAAATACAGTCTTAATGAGATAACTTGAAGGCACTCAGCTGTACAGAAAAAAAAAAAAAATCAAGCAATGGTTTACCTTTCCACCTAAACTAGAGAAGGATGTTTAGCAGTTTCTGAAGACTTGCAAATTTAGCAGCAGCTGCTAGAACAGTTCAGTTTGATGCTAAAACAATGCAGAAATAATAAAGCGAGCATAGTTAAAAGGCAATCAGTTCTTCCCTTAAGGCTATATTTATAAGCAACTTAGACCCACCAGATCTGGCTTGAAAGGACACCCAGGATTAAAGTGTATTTGTTGACTGAGTTACGAAAGGCAATCAATAATAGAAGTTAGTAGTAAAAAAAGAAATAGAATGCTTCCATTTGGACATCAGACTGAATTACATTATTTTAAGCATGGAAATGTCCATTTGGCTAGGGAGCTCCTCTTCATAGACTGCAAGGTAGTAGACACTAGAAAGCAGATGTTTCCAGGATCAGGACTGCAAAGTGATCACTATTAATTAATCAATCAGTTTTATTGTATTTGATAGGTTTTAAACTGCCCAAAAACTTACATCCCAATACTCAGAAATATCCTGTTGCACACTTTTTAAGAAGCAGAGAGATTAGGAGCACAATAAGAGGTACAGACTCAAATCCTTACTCTTAGCAGGGACAGGTTTCTGGCAGCTTGACCTCATCCTAACCTCTGCCAGGCCCGGAGGCAGGCAGTGCTAAGTAATGCTGCAAGCAGCAAAAATACTGGAGGCATAGTCACTCCTGAGCAACCCTGGTTGCCAAGAGAGGCAAACCAGAATTTTACTGTCTATTGAGGGGAATAACTAACCTACAGCTTCTTCTATCCACCTCTGCCAGAGCTACAGCTGCTTCATTTCCTTGGACACACACCTGGGTGGCCCCAGTTGTACAAAGCTGTCTGGGTGTTGCCCAGACTCAGCAAGCAGATCTTGACCAAACAGGATCTCCGCAAGGGTCAGCTCATATATCAAGGGCATGAGGAGCAGGATCCCAGACCATGGCTAGTAAGAGTTTAGAGTAGGTTTGGGTATTATTCTATGCTGTCATCTAGGAAGGCAGCTTTCATTTCTCCAGTACACTCTAAGCAACCTTCCTTCTGTCTAATTTCCTTCAGCCTAGCCACAAAATCTCTTGGAACTCCTTTTCTCTCAGCCACCAAGGTGTTATATACCTCCCTCACCATATATTCTATATAGGTATTACATGTATCCCCCCCTTCAGTAAGTAGAAATAAAGGTAGAAAGTTACTGAAGTTGCTAGTGCTCTACTCTGGCTGTTTAAGGACAGCTGTAGGGTGCACACAGGTCTGTTTATAAGAGCTTCATTCAGTAAGAAGTGCAAGAAAATCTGTATGTTAAGTATAAAATAATTAATTTTCTTTCTATTCAGAGTCTCCAGCTTGAAATATCATTTTACTTCATATGAAACTGAATATAAATTGAACTTAAGAGAGAAGGGTGAAACATACTAAAATTAGGAGTTAAAGCAAACACATTGACATCAAACTAAAATTACCCATTTAAAATTCAGTGCCACTGAGGGATCTAAGCACACAAAGTATTTAAAAATTAGGGCTTATTGAAAAGTGAGAATTAATTTGAGATAGAGAAAAAATTTTGAACAGTTTTGATTTTCATTTCTCAAAACCTGCTGCTTTTTATTTTTTTTTCTATTATAATAATTTTAGGGAAGTTTAGAAGTATAAAAGTTTTATAAACAAGCATTTTTGGAAGTAATTTCTTGGTGCAATTTTTATAAATAAGGAGAACTCATAAATTATAATAATTTCAAAATTTCATGCTATAACAGAAACTGATTCAAAAGCATTTTCAGAGTCTGCAAATTTGGCCTAACATATTTTCTTGTGAGAGAAATAAATATAAAATACAAAAGGCCAAAGAGCAGAATAAAATCAGGGAGAGACCTGATATATAAAGGCAAAATGAGATTTTTTAATTCATGGAGGATGAAGTTAGAGGCACACAGAACAATTTTGAGAAAGCAAATCGTCAGCTCATATTTATTCTTTCAAATAGCATGAGAGCAGCAGAAAACAGAAAACAACCAAATTTCAGAAAGGCCTTTTGTTTATAATGAATTTGAGGAATACATCACTATAGTATTTCATCAAGGTCTGGAATGTGGCTAGTTAAGTGATTAGTAGGTATAGCAAGAACTTGTATGCAGTATAAACATATTCTTAAAAGGAAAAAATTCATGTCAGCTACATATTTTTTACTTTTTATCAGTTATTGCCAAAGAATATAGAGGGGTTTTTTTGCAAATAGGGAAATAACAATGTACTGTACTTCAACAAAAATTCCATTTTCTTTCCTCTTATATATATTTTGGTTTGTTGAGATTTAAATAAAATTATCTTCTGACCTGAAGCAAGACATTTCACACACTTTTTTCATCTCTTTTTAATAAAGCAGTGCAATGTAAATGAAAAGAGAGAGAAATAGTCACCATTCCAGTAAAACCATAGAGAAGAAAATTATGATAGTAGTGGATTTTGATGGAAAAGTTGCTCTGTCTGCCATCTGAGGGAAAGGAGATAAAAGGAACCCACCAGTTAAACTCCACATGATTATTCTGTTTGCCTGCATCCCACAACATACTGCCTTCATAGTGGGGGTGTAATTATGAGCTATCAGACTCTCCTGCCTCCTGTAAATTTAATATATTTTGACCTGCATGCATCTCTCATATCGAAGTCTCAATTAATTTTACTGATACAACCTAATCTCTTCTCATAGAGCCAAATGGCAGCTTTAGTCAAAGGTCATGCTGGGACTAAGAGGGCCAGCACACCCATGGGTAAAGGGGCAGGCAGAGTTCCCAGTAGCACTTCCTTCCCTGTATTAGGTTCTACAGTGATGTACATTAGGGTCAATGGTGTGTTCTTGGATCCCCAGTACAGGGCTTGTGAATGGCAAAAATTGGTAGGAGAGGGTGAACATCCCTACCCAGAAGAAAGGGAAACAAGAAATAAGCCTTCAAGGTTTTGCAATTTCTTTTGTGTGAATTTGAGAACCCCAAACATATGGGGTTTAATTTTTAAATTTCATCCAAAGATGAAACAGGCAGGTCTGTCCAGCTTTCTCTCTCTTTTCTGGGAACATTTGGAGACATGGCAGACATACCCAGTATTACCACCTGTCACAGCTAGCAATTGCTTGGCTAACAGAAAGCAACTCATCACCTCCAGGCCAGGTCTTTCCCCTCTGTGCCACATGTTCTGTGGATGCAACGGTACTGTGGTGGCAAGGAAAAGCTCCCAGTGAGGCTGTCCCAAGATATTTCAGTCTGTGATGGTGTCCTTTCCCCCAGCTGCTAGGCAGTGCTTTGTCTGACCTCCAGATGCCAAGAAAGTATTTGTGCTCGGAGAATAGATGCAATTCTGGATGGAAGAACAGGGTGGACCCCAATGGGTATACCAATGGAGGATAGTCCAGCACTGTCCAAAATGAAGCCCAGAAGCACGCTGGAGGAGGGAAGTGCCCTGTCTAGGCATCCAGAGCCCATAACAAAAGAGGCACTTGGGGTCCAGGTTTCCTTCTCTCAGAATCACAACCAAAGTGCAGGAAGAAAAAAGGGGCAATCAAGATCCTTGTGAAACAGCTGTGGGCAGACAGACACTGGGAACTGTCCACAAGCATGCCATTGTGAGAGTAGGCCAGCTGCCAGTGCAGCACCTACCAAAAGACCTGAAATCAAAGGAAAAAGAACCCACACAAACAAACAAGCAGAGAACCTAATTATAGTTTTCTAATATAAAAGCAGCAGAAAGGGTCAGGTCACACAGAGCTTGGAGAGCCATTGCTCTTGTGCTCAGTGGCAGGCACCCCTGTTTTCCTGGGCTCTCTCTATGCCTATTGTTTTAACAGCAGATGGGAAAGCTGGTGCAAGAAAGTCAATCTTCTCTCTCCCTCTCAATCACCTCCATTACTCTCTCTCTGATGTAAGGGGAACAGCAAAAGTTAATGAGATGGTGTGCGTGCGTGTGTGTGTGTGTGTGTGTGTGTGTGTGTGTGTGGAGTGTGGGGAGGATGGAATTTAAATGAAATGGGGAAATAGAGTGCCCACTGGCATAGCACACAATTCAAAACTACTTGTTTCACCAAAGCACTGTTTGCAAAGTCCAGCCATGTTAACAATAGCCTTTTTTCAAGCTCACCTTTTAGTGGGGAGAAAAGGGGCAACCTGCTGCCCTCGGGGAGGGTGTGTGAGGGAGGAGGGGGACATGATGATGAGGGCTGAATAAAAAGAGGCAGGGAGGCAGGCAAGGGAAGAAGGGAGAGAGGGAGGCAGGTGAGGGAAGGAAGGAGAGCAAAGGGGGAGGGAAAAAAAGAGAGTGCAAATCCAAATGTCGATTTGTAGACACAGTGAGGAGAGCCTGCTGGCTGACAGGCTGATTTATTGGATTCTTCCAGTTAATCACTGCCGGCCTGTGGCCAAACGGATCTCCAGCAAAGCTGAAAGGCAGCTGAGGGAAACAGGCTTATAAGCATAAAGCCGCATAATGGTGTTCAATGAAGTGTGAGACTTTTAGTTCAGTCTCAGTGAGCCGACCGCATTGCCGGAATGTCAAAGAGGGATTGTGGGTGGAAAAATTATGGATTTAAACTGCTAGCTGTAAATGAGGTCAATATGTCTGGTTCATAAACAGTCCGAGGCTATTCCAAGAATGCAGTGAGGGGGAAAATTAGCGTGAAGCCAACACTGTAGACAAACCTCATTGAGATATAATTGCAGCTATAAATACAAGTGAAAAGCTTACTGAGTGCAATAAAATATAGACATGGTTTTTTATCTCTCTCCCCCCCCATATTTCCTTCTTTCAATCTATGCATTTGTTAAGTGTTGTGCATCTATAATATCCCCCCCTCCTCCGTCTCCTTTTCCCTCTGACACCCAGTGTTGAAATTAATTGAGTGTTCTTGATCTCCCATTCCATTTTATTCAGGCAAGATTGGAAAAAATCAAAAGAGCACATCTAAAGCATTTTCTTCCCTTTTGCTTTTCTATTTGAATCAGGTTGAAATGTGTTAAAAAAAAAAAAGACATTGCGACTTTTTTATATCTTAAAAAAATGCAGTAAAATGTCTTTTTAAACTAATACATCTGTTAGATCATTTGAATCTCAATTTAATGAGGTGACATCAAAGGCAAGTATTGGATCCTATGGAGAGTCTCTTTCACGAGATACCTGGTCTTTGCTCGTGAAACATTGACTTTAAATTAATGTGATGTTTCAGATTTTCTTTTTTTCTTTGCCCTGTAGGTCTTTTATTACTGTATGGTGGGGAGAGGAAGCAGCACCAAAGGACAGGAGGACAGACACTGAGCAATATGCCTTACCCAGTTTAAAACTGATACAGTAATAAATTGAAGGCTAATGGCTATGGTCAGGCTGTTTTTTCCCTTAAGCCAATTGATTTAAATGGCAGTAATTTGGCCAGCAAGGCTAGTCCTGTTTAAATTAAACCCATTAATATAATAGCACCAGTCTTGAATTAAATCCATCTGTAGCAGAGCCTCCACCGGTCAGTGGTTTAATAACTGTCCAGGGATGTCCTGAAAACACCCACATTCATACAAACACGAATAAGATATTAAAACCAGGATCCAGAAAACCTCCTGTTTCACTAGCATGTAAGAAGCAGACATCTGTTACAGTCAGGGACAGGAACACCACAAACCTTGACTCTTCTTCTAGAAGCATAATCTGCAACTTCTTTATGTATATTTTCACAAACCCTGCCCCCCCCACTCCTTTTCTTCACCTTGGCAATTACATTTAAATGTATTTGCCTGACACACGTTGACCAATGTAAAAAGTTTAAAAAAAACACTATCTGGAGCAATAGGCTCAAAAAAGACATTGAAATGTATCTGAGGATTAATATCCGATATAGAAAGCCTATCCTTGTCAGAGGCCTTCTCAATGTGGTTAGGATTGATCTTTAGACTTCCTCCCCTATTGTTCTTGTCTCTCATTGTAGCAGGCTACTATGTATTATGAGGCAATTTCTTTCCTAACTTGAAGGACTATACAGGATTTTTCTTGGACTTATTTAATGTCAACCCTCCCCTGTGGGAACTAAATGATGCAAGTCTTCCTCTTTAAAGAAAGCATCGTTGTGGTTCAGTCTCACCTTGGTGAGATCAATAGCACCTTCAAAATCATTCTTCTTTGACAACTGCCTTATATTTTCCCTCTTTAACAGGCAACTCCACTGTATCAGAAAGACTGAGTTTATTCTATATTTTGCTTGGTTATGTCCTACTGATTTACTTATGGCTGTTTTAAATTGTGATTCACCACATTGGACATCCGTCAGCTTCCGGTGAAGTTGGTTGCTTCACTGGATGGATATTAGTGTTGAGACTTGCATGTAATAAATATTATATTTTTGTCTGAATTTAGGTTTGCGTTTTGCAGTGGAGTGAATGAATGCTGTTTAGGATTAAATAGCATCAGTATACTCTGTATCTATTTGTGTATACAGCTGAAGAGTCTACATCTTACAATGCATGTTGAGTTTTTAAATAATTTTTCACAATTCCCTGCTTCAGCATCTCTATACAGACAGCAAAAAAGAAAAGACTGTTTCATGATGGTCTGTGCCAAATGATCCTCCAGTAATTCTGCCGAAGGACCACATGCTCCTCTGAACTAAAAAGAATTAACAGCACATCCTCAGCTTTTTCCTAGACACTGCTCATAAAGTTGCCTCAATTTGAGGTTGCCTGACATTTCCCATTACAAGTCCCTGCTTTCAGTCACTTACCACTTTATTTAAGTGAAAAGAAAATTTCTGTGTGTCTATGGACACTTATGGACAGTAAAAGATGGTGAGGTCAAGAGGTTTTTCCATTCAGGCTTTGCTGTATTATTTTGGGATCATAAAGCCTTTTACTTTGTCCAAGCTACAAAAAGATGTGGAAATACCATTAGTCATATGCTTAGAACAGACAAGTTTTGCATATATCAAGTGTTCAAAGATAGAGCACATGAAAAATCCTGTGAGCAAGAGGGAAAAAATTTTAATTATTTAGCTATCTTGGTCTGTCCATGCTCTCCTTGACCATAACAGTGTGAATGCAGAGCCCTGAATAACACTTCAGCATTGCAAAAAGCCCAGTTTAATATGCACTAATCAGAGGCATAATTTATTAGCTTGAGTTCACTCTCAAACTAACCCATGCAAAAAATTTCTAGTCTATTCAGTTTGTTCAGAGCAAACCTGTATCTTTGAGAAACAGACCATGAGGACATAGCCTTAGACTGTTACGTTAAAGAAAAAAAGACAATTAAATAAATTGAGAAAAAAATAATTGAATTTAACATATAATCTTATCCCAGAATGATCACAGAAATAAATGCTTCCACAAAACTTTAGGAGTCATCCATCATTCTACAATGCAGAACTCCCCAGCCTTTCTACCCCACAGCAAAGCAGTTCTTAAAGTAATCACCTAAGTCAGTGTCTGGGCATATATTTCCAGACCCATTTCCGCTGGACAGTCAGCGTGACTTTTCAGGTCCTTAGAAAAAGGAATTGTATGTAAGTGTAGTGTGAGTTTGGAATAAAGAGAAACCACAACTGGTTGTAGTTCACATGTTTTGGCTGATACCTTTTATGTAATCTGCTCTTAAGCTTCAGTAGCTAGGTCAAGGAAATTGTGGGTTTAATAGCCTCTTTGAACACCGTCAGCTAGTCATATATATATATACATATATATATATATATATATATATATATACATATATATATATATATATATATATATATATATATACACACACACATATACACACAGAGGACAGGTATGTATCCCAGTAATAATTGAACACAAAAAAAGGGAGACAGGTATCAGATGGAGCCAGGAAATATATCTGGTCCATGCCCATATGTTCTTGCTATGTTCTTCCATGTTATTAAAGTTAATGTAGAAATGCTGAAAATTATCAAATGCTGAAATTTTGCAGAAACTGATGATCATTCCATAATTAATCATTAAACAAAGACAGATACTAGAATATGCAAAACTCAGTTGAATTTTTGACTTGTTTCTGTTAAGGATACATGATCTTGCAATATAAAGAAAAATGTGTGATTTTACTACTTATTGAGCTATAATTTGTCTATTATTTTAAAGCCTTCTTTATGTTACACTTTCAGAAAATAAATAATATGATACGTAGGAGATGTGAATTATCCCACAGCAATGTAAGGCAAGACATTTTGGGACAGACCTTTTCTGTAAAATCTGGGTTTTAGTTTTTCAGTATGTTTTGACAGTAAGGGAAGAACAGCACTGGTAACTCCTTGCATAAAAAGAAAATGGAAATTACATCCAATGCATTCTCTTCTTGTTATGTCAACTTTAGTGGATTTTGGTTTGAAAGCCTAGCTGTCAACAGTGACCACAGTGATTTGAAAGAGTTGTTAATAAGAACATAAAAACGTGTAATTCAAAAACATTTCAGTCAAACCATTGAAGAGAGGGAAATTATTAAGCAGTACACAGAAACATCCATGGCAAGAAGATATAAATTGAACTCTTTTATTTGTGCCCTTTCCTCTACTTGATTTTCCAAACTCTGAGACCAAAGCGAATAATTATATTCCTTAGAGAAATCTTTTGTAAACAAAGGTACAGTAATTTTTCTTTGACTGAAGATGTTGTTATTTATTTGCCATTTTCCCGAAATCTGAAGTCCCAGTGCCAGCACCCGTTATAAGCAGAGCAGTCAACACGATATTCCCACTTTGCTTCCCATTTTACAAGACACCAATGAATACTAATCAAAATATTGTAGAGAGCCCATTAATGTATCTTTGGGCATAGTTACCACCTACACAGCCTATAATAAGCTTCCCAAACACAAGACATCATATTATGCCCCAGTCTTACACCACTGGTTTAAAATGCTATTGAAGGCTACAATAGCTCTCCTTCTTCCAACTGAAAGTGGTAGAGAACTTGCTAAGAATATTCACTCCCTCAGTTCTTGGTACTGAATCTTCCTTAGGTAATGGATGTTTTCATGGTTTATGGAAGCCCATTAAAAGCTTTAGAATAAAATTTTAACCAAAAAACCACCAAGGCTTGCTAAAATATACCTAGGACAAATTCACAGAAAACTGTACTACAGAATTTGTAAGACTATCCTATCAAATATCTGTTATACTCCTGTGTCCTGAATGAGCTTAATATTTATAGAGAAATTTAAAATAAGACAGCAACCCACCTCTGGAATTCAGTTGTAATTCCCATGGACTCTTCTCCTTAAAGTGAATTTAGTGCAATGAAATGTACTGGATTGACAAGAAACAAGAGCAGTGAACAGCTTTATTTCTATGCTATGAGTGTGGTTTTGGTATTAGAAAGTCCCCCGTCACACAGTTTTAACTCACAAGAAATTATCATTTGAGGAAATGATGAATTCTTTCAAATGATAGCCAGGATTATATTTACAAAAAAAAAAAAAAAAAATAGAGCTGGGGTGGGAAAAGAACAATTCACGTTGCTATTGTCATTTTACCTTCAATTTATCAGTGATTGTGTCATGAAGTGAAGCAATATAAATGATAATAATGCGTTGTTATGACTCTGTGTGTCATTTGCATTACGTGACATTCCGAATTTTTCAATTTGAGTGTTTAGAACAGAAATTGTTGCCTTTGTTCCTGTATTGGCAACTACCTGCTGGTTGAGTTCCCTGTAAAAACACATCTTTTGGCCTATCATCAGGTAAAATTGTTAATTCATTTACCGTAAAGGGTGATCTCAGGCCTATATAATTATGGGTATATAGCCAGAGATTAAGACTTATACATGAACATTCTGTGTAGTCCATGTATACCTGAAGGTCCACAGATGAACTAGTACTATACACATTAATATATTCTGCATTGTATGTGTTCATAAATATGGGGTTTCTGATGCCAGGAAGGACAGCATACTTCATTTTCATGAGTTAGGAATGACTGCATAACTCACAGGTGGCAGAGCAAAGCAAAGCTACTAATGGATTCTGTACAGTCATCCCTACTGGATAAAAATAAAATTCCATTACACTGTCCACCATCACATATTATATTTATACCATATCAGAGACTTACGTCTATAGAGTAACTAAACTTTTCGTTACCCTTTGCCGAAGAAATTATTGAAAACATAATTGAAGAAATATAAAGACATATTGCTGGGCTATGTTTCCCACTGGCAGCATCTAAATATGTATTTCATACAAGTAAACACAGACATACACCCCCATTAATAATGTGGTGGTTTTCCTAGTCTGTTTCTGAGAGCTACTGCAATAAGTTCATTTGTCCCCTGGATATGATGGAATTTCTGTTCCTTAGATTTATACATCTGGGGTTTTACATCTTTTCAGTCTCTGAATGTGATTCTGGATTTGTTGTGGTGTAAGAATAACTCCCTAAAATACAACACATACAATCAGCTTTCAGTAAAACCGAGGTAGGCCTTTGTCCCTGATTTAGCTGTAGAGGCATAGTTACCACCTTTACTACTTACAGGACAGCAATAGGTAACAGCAACAATTAAGCCAAGCCTGAGACACTTACGTCATCTGAAAATAGGTCTGTGCTACTGCTGGATAGAAATCATCATGAATATATTAGCAATCAAAGCAACTTTAAAAAAGCATCTCTATGTGATGTTTTTGAAAAACAGTATGAAATAAATTTTATATACAAAAATAGTTGCATATACAAGAAAAAATTAAACTTCATCACTATAATGCTCTACCCTCAGTGCCCATCTATTGTTGTCCATCCAAATTGACTGTCCTACCACCCACATCAGCAACAAAGCAAAAACAGAAGCTCAGTTTCCATTTCAAAACCTACATACCTATCTCATCTTATTCTGACAACCTGAATTTTCTTCCTTTAAAAAAAATGCTTAGTCTCTGTCAGACACTAGTAAACATTCCAAAAGTATTATGAAGCTGGCTAACTGGATTTTAGAGAATCAGGGTAGTATATCAAACAAGTTTTTTCCAATTTTTACATTTGAAAAGGAGCTTACAGATAAGTAAACAGGTGGGACAGAAGATCCAGTCCTGTTCAAAGAAGTCAAACAGCAGCTTTTACCAAGTTACTTTTTCTTATTTTTTTGAAACATGAGCAGAAAAGTAAAGAAGCCAACTCTCTGAAACATTGTTATCCATATTGCCTTCAAAATTTTTTTCAAGGTAAAGGCTTACATTAAATTTAGAGGTCTAAGTGTTTGTAGTCAAAAAGAGTCTTACACATATTACACAACCATTACACATCACAGAACTGGACAGCTTAGCATAGTAGGATACATCCAGACTTTTAAAGTCTTACCAGGAAAGGGAATCTCACAGTAACTAATGTGTCATTACTTTCAAATCAGATAACTACCCAGATGAAACAACTATTAAATTGCTGCTTGTTTTTATGGAAAGGATGCTCTCCAGCTCTCTGAAACATTTATTAGAGAGTTTTTTTAGTTAGTCATTTTATTTATCTTCTACTCATACAATAAGGTGCCCACAACTATATTGTCTTCTGTGGATTGTCTCCGTATTAATTTACATCAACATAAAAGAGAACAAAACAATTTTTCTCTACAGACAATTTCTGGACAATATGGAGAACACTTTAACTTTCACAGTGGAATAGGACAGCGTTTAACCTGGATAATAACTGATTGAGCAGCATGAAAGATACAGAATACTACTGTGAATTCTTCTGGTTTTTTCCTTAAAAGTGTCAATATATATACAATCCCATATTCTTCTTGGGAATACTTATATAATAAAAAATCCAAACAACCAAACAAAAAAAGTATGAGGCACAGAAGTGTGTATAGAATACTATCTTTTGCTGAACAGTACTCTAAGATCTGATGCCACTCTTTATGGCAAGACTTTCCAAGGCAACATTTAAATAATGTTGCAACTAGAGAAGTTTTAGTGGCAGAATTTGCCTCAATTATACAGATGTTCAGTGACACAGACAAGCTGGTTCTCTGCTTCTTGCCTAACAGAGACAAAAAGTAACTTTCAGCATTCCAGAATACACATGTAGGGGAATGAAGTTTGGCATAAAAAATTTCATCCTTAATCCTCCTTCTTCTTGACCTTACTTCTTTTTTCTCTTCTTTTTTTTGTCAAGAAGTGATTTGGTTTGCACAAATAGACTGGTTTAATAAAACTGGTCTTCTTTCTTCTACTAAAAGTTTACCTGCGAGAGCCCCGAACATAATAAAATCAGATTATGAAGGCAATCATATTTACTTGTAATAAATCAAATCTTGCAGACATCAGTTAAGTCTCCCTTACTGCACTGGGACAATATCATACATGCATACATCAATACCTGAGGTGTCAGAAATATATTTCATAAGTTCAGAAAAATTGCATACACACTTGCAGCACCATTATAAGAAGTGAATTTGTAATGTGAACATTATGATGTATAAAGTGGCTATGTTCCTACATTTAATAAGTATCGCATGTCAAGCCCACAAACATAATGGAATTTGCTGATGATTTACCCTTAGATGTAGTATATTGTTTTAAGGAAGAGAAGTTTTCCACACTTTATCAACAGTAGGCAATTTTAAGAAGCCACCAACTTTCTCTCCTCTGAATGTAGAAGATTCTTTAGATTAGTGAAATAAAATAAAATCCCAGCCAGTGATATACTCTATTAAGTTAAATGACGCCAGTGCAAGACATTTCCAGTTGCAGAAAAAATGTTTCCTTCAGACTATCCTTGCAGAATATATATATTTATTATTCTAATTTTAGTATAGGATAGGATGCTGGAGAGGGTCTCACCTAAGGTATGCTCTGCCAGCCCAGTACAAGAGCTGTGCTGTAACACTCACGCCAAGATACTTTCAGGTGTTTTCTCACATCACAAAGCTCATTGACACATCACAGATATTTCCAGTCTGAATAATAGAGCAGCAGAGCACTTTTTTTTCCCCTTTTTGTTCTTTCAGAAATTGATAAAATGGGAAGAGTTGGACCCTACACCTCTGTTGATATGCATTTTTACTGTACCCTTCAGTACTGTGTATTAGAAATATTTTACTAGGTGTCCTGGTTCTGGCTAGGCCAGGCAAGGGACATAGACAGGGTCAATTTTTGCAGTAGCCAGGAGCAAGCATGGCGAGGACCCAGAGGTTGTTCTGTAGCCTCTCATGTCATTTTTCAGAAATGTGATGAGCATGCTTCCTTCCCTTCGTGCCCAGGAAGCAAGGCAGAGGGAACAGTCAGATCACCCCAATTTCCTCCATTACTGATATTGTAATTGCTACCATTTATTTTCTTATTTCTTTGCTGTTTTCCAGTAATTTGTTCTTATCTCAACCTCTGATCCTTACCCTTTGTGCCTCCTATCCTCCTCTCCATCCTGCTGCCAGGGGATATAGATGAGGGAGTGAGTAAACAGATAATGATTTTAACTATTTCATTGAGAGCAAGAAATTTGGACATATTCCTAAGCCATGACAGAAGGCAAATTGCAGTATTTGTATATCAAGCTAACAGACATCTTGAATATTTAACTGCAGAAACAACTTTCCTTGAACTATGAGGTAAAAGGTCTTTAACATGTACACATTAAAAAAAAATCTCTGTAACTTTAATCCTACCAAATGACATGAGCACTAATATTTACTAAGACAAAAGGAGACTGTCAACAGCTGAAACCTAAAGTTTTGCTGGGTTTACAATGGAAGTAAAGTAGTGTGCTATTTCCTTCCGTGGAAGTGCTGTTTTTCCTTTTCTTAATAAGAGCATTCAAAGTTTTGTAAAGTTTATTCAATGGTGTGTTTGAAGCAAGTTTACTATGTAGTGTTTGTGTGTTTCCCAGAAGAGCTCATAGGATCAAATTTAATCAGTAGTGGTTGATATTGGCAATGACATCTCATTCTGTTTCTGCTTCCCTTTTCCATTTGAAACTGCCTTAGGGTATGTACAGCTCCATTCTCTAACTATATGAGTGTATATATATTTTTTATTATTATTATTATTATTATTATTATTATTATTTCTTTTTTCACTGAGCAACATTAAAGCAATCCATTATTTAAAAGAATTGGTAAACTTTATTCCTAGAAAGACACTGTCTCTAAACTCCACTTGCTCTAGTTTAAGCCAGATTTCACAGGTATTTGTTTAAGGTAACATTTGGCAATCTACATTCCTTGTCTACTGCTCAGCTGTCTTTTGAAGCCACCATTCCTTCTCTGGTACTCCCTCAGTTTCCCTTCTCCAGTATCCCCTCAGCTGCCCCAACACAATAGTTGGTCTGGTATAAGGGAAGAAAACATGACTTCAGATGACCTTGTTTCTGGTATTTGGCTGATCATTTTCTCAGCTAGATACACAATTCTGGCATAAATGAGACAGGAAGGAGAAGGAGAACTACCTAAATTGTGCTCGTCACTGACAGGAGTGCCCAGGAAACCTCTCACCACATATAAACTTCTCTATCTGAAGCAGGAAATGATGAAAGTACATACCACTGTCATAACTACAGTTCTCATTCATGTGGTGAGCTCAGATACAATGCAAGAGACAAAACACATGAAAATATCCCCGCTTCTTTCTTAAGGCGCATGGCAGGTGACATCCTTAGCACTTTAAAAAGGCAAAAATCCCAGTAGCAACAATGAAAATAAAACCTTAAATACTTTTTCAGAGCTACTTTTCTTAATTCATAAGCACTGACAAATTTCACAGCACTCCTGTGAAGAATTATATTGATAAAACTACATACAATATTTTAGGTAAAATTTAGGTTTGGTAAAAGTTCAGACTGCAAAAAACAAACATTCCACAGAGAGATATCAGAAAATTAACTCCAGTTCTTAAAAACCTAGCATTTTTATCTTGGCCTTACTAAGAGTGATATAAGCAATATTATAAAAAAAAAATTCAAATTCTAATTAATTTTTTTTTAGTATTTCATTCAATTTTATAGGGTATATTTAAATCTTCAAAATCTAGATTAAATATCTAAACAAACATTTTAAGATCTTTTTGATCTACATTTTTAACTCTTTAACTTGTTAACTTTGTTGTAAACATGATCAAAATACAGATCACAGAGTATTCTGAGCTGAAAGAGACCCAAAAGATCATCAAGTCCAACTCTCATGAATGGCTCATAAGGGGATTGCACCCATGACCTGGGTGTTAATAGTACTACGCTCTAACCAACTGAGCTAGAATAATAAATACATTGCTATTATTACCATATAGATTTTACAAGTGAAAAATCAATATTCATAGATAACAAGGCCAAAATGGTTGAAGTGTCCATCATTATGGACAACAAGTAACCAACTTGAAACTGAACTTTTTCAAAATAATGGTTCCATCAATTTCAGTTGCATATGTGAGTGTGCAGTATTTCTAGGAATCAACATCCAGAAATCTTATATTAGTATCAGAAAATGAGCAATATAGATACTCAATTAAACCCTTGGATAAACCATGATTCAACAATCTTGCTCAAGATCAAATACAAACTTAAAGAAATGTTTAATAAGTTGTCCTTCCCTTCCCTTCCCTTCCCTTCCCTTCCCTTCCCTTCCCTTCCCTTCCCTTCCCTTCCCTTCCCTTCCCTTCCCTTCCCTTCCCTTCCCTTCCCTTCCCTTCCCTTCCCTTCCCTTCCCTTCCCTTCCCTTCCCTTCCCTTCCCTTCCCTTCCCTTCCCTTCCCTTCCCTTCCCTTCCCTTCCCTTCCCTTCCCTTCCCTTCCCAAGAACTTTCTGGAAGTTCTCAGAATTTCTCTTCCCTCCCTGGAACTTCCCTTCCCGGAACTTCCCTTTCCTCTTACTCCCTTTATTCCTCTTATTCCCTTTATTAATCTTCTAGATTACATCACCTCTGTATAAATTCTGGTTTATACTCACAATTGCTAAGTAGTAACGCCTATGTTCTTTCGGAGGGAAAATGGTTTAAAGATGTTACAAGAATACAGGACATGAAGAAAATGAACTGACAACAAATGTGAAGTTAATAGTTTCATTTTGGTAATCCAGCAGGTGTCCAGAAGAAAGCAGTATGCCAGAACAATTAAGACATGAAAAGAGTTGGCATGAAAGTCCTCTGAATGTTAAGACATCTTGTCTTGCAGCAAAATGGGTGCACTGTGGTGGTTTGGGTTTTTTTTTTCATTATGAAGAATTCCCTGTTTGCAGCACTTGCCTGGAAAAAGTTCTTTGTCATCTTATAAGACCCAAACACTCCCACTCCTTCTGAGTCATGATCTTACTCTCTAGACTGGCTGAATTTAGTAAAGGAGTAAAAGGAATACTCAAAAGTGTCTGTTGAGAAACACGTTATAAGAAAGCTTCTTGTCCACCTCAATCTCCATGAAGCTGCATTTCCACTTGAACTTGTTTTTGAAGCTTGATGGTGGATGCTGGTGTGATGCCATGCCCGATTTTGGGGAGGGAAGCTTTAGGCTGGCTCAGCTTCCTCCCTTGGATCGCATGTCATGAGTGACCGCTCCCTGCCTCAGCCACAGGCCGGCAGAAAGGCAGCGGTTCAGCCCGGGACGGGATGCCGTATCTCCACCACGGACTGGTGTTATGAAATGTCCAGGGTTGCAGTGAAGGAAACAAGGAGGGACCTTGTTTGCGTCTCCAAGCAGCCTTTATTCTGTCCCTGAGGGGGAGATGATGATACAGAGGCACAAAGGAATAACTCTGAAGCAAAGCAGTGCCAAAGGAACCCAGAACAGTGCAATGCTGCAGCTTATAAAGGGAGGAGGTCTCTGGGGAGACCTCAAAACCAGTAAGGGGATTGAGGGGAGGAGAACACTCTCACATAACCAATAAGGATCTAAGGATCACATGACAGACACAGAGGGCTCTGGAAATGGGTAGGGATTACAATGACTGATAGGGAGAAAGGGCAGGGTTACAATGACAGACACAGAAGGAGCTGGGATAAGGGGTAGGTACTTGGGATACCAGACCGGGAGATGGGAGGAAACACTCCTGGGCAAAACCAACAGTGGGGTCCATTGGAGCAAACCATGATAAAACACTTTGAATAAAGCATCACAGTAACTTGAAGAAATATTACTTTAAAAATGCACTACCACATTGCTGGATTGGTGTTTCCCTAGCCTGCTTCTGGGACCCAAGTAGTTTGTGCAGTCAAGTCACATTCAGATCATATATGAAATTCTGTTCTCAAAACCCCTGTTATGGAAAGGTGTTATTTTATCCAATTTCACATATGTACAGTATTCATATTTTAAAGTCATCCAAATCCCCAAATTGCCTTCAAAAATTTTCAAAAGAGCTCTACCAATTTTTCTGGTAAGCTAATGAGTCAAAGGGGATGCCAAAATAATAATATGTTTGTCAATCCTTGTCTCCATGGGTAGCTTTCCATTTTTAGCAGAAGTTAATAATTCATTCCTATTGAATGTCGTGTATATCTATCCAGAAAAAGGCAAAAACATTGTTCAAAATTTCCCACTGTTCTTTCTGGAAGCAAAGCCTCATTTCAAAACTACATTCATTGTGATGTCCAAGAATGCAAATATTTGTCACCTAGATAAAATCAATTCAAACAAACAAAACCAAAATCTGGCATAATATAAAATGAAAGGAAGGGCCTGGAGACATTTCCCACCAGCATTGTTGTGGTTTGACTCCAGCCAGCAGCCAAAACCCACGCAGGTGCTCACTCATTCCTTCATCAACAGGATGGGGAAGAGAACTGGAAAGGTAAAACTTGAAAACTCCTGCGTTGGGATAAAGACAGTTTATTGGGGAAAGCAAAAGTCTCACATAAAAGCAAAGGAATTCATTCACTCCTTTCCCATGGACAGGCAGGTATTCAGCCAGCCTCAGGAGAGCACGGCTTCATCACATGCAACGATGACTTGGGTAGACAAATGCCATCACTCCAAAAGTCTACCCCTTGCTCCTTCATTCCCCATCTTTCTCTCCTGAGCATGACGTCTTATTATATGGAATGCCCCTTTAGTCTGTTGGGGTGATCCATCTCAGCTGTATTTCCTGCCAACCTCCCACACACCCACAACTTCCTCATCAGTATGGAGTACAAAAAAACAGAAAAGGCCTTTTCTCTGTGCAAGACCTGCTCAGCAATAACAAAGACATCTCCGTATTATCAAATCTGTGCATAGTACAAATCCAAAACACAGCCTCATACCAGCCACTGTGAAGAAAATTAGCTCAATCTCAGCCAAAACCAGCACAGAGTCTAAAAAGTCTTCAGAATTAGAGGCAAAAACTCAGAAAAGCTGACTGAGCGGAAGACTGCTTAGACATACCAAATACTAGTAGGCACTGAAAAATAGACTGATGTGAGTGACTTGAGGTTGCAAGATGTCACATAATGGGTGCAAAGAAGCCCTGCTTGAAAACTGTGAAGCTGTTTAGTATTTCTATGTATTTTCTTCTTTGATTAGCAGATACAACAGTACTTTTTTGCGGGATTGTTTTACACTGAGAGGTCTTACCCTCAGATGAGATGTACCAGTAGCTTGACTAAGTCTGAGAGTATTTTGTCTAAGATGCAGTGTAGCGTATCTACCTCCACTGCTATCTCACAAAGCAATCTGAATGTTCTCATGACCTAATTTGTTCTAGCTCTTTACCTCCATAATAGCAAACCCAATCCAATTCAGATGACTAATGTAAGAACATTTTGTACATTTCTCTCAACAATGTGCTAATATTTAACCAAGCCATTGCCACAGATTACTTTTTCAGACCAGATAAATAATGAATTCAGCATAATAAGTACTCATATCAACATAACAACAGTTTTCTTGCTTGACATCCACCACACTTCTTAGGTCTGCAGTGTTGGCTTAGGAAGACACCAAACTCTGTGCCATAATGCCTTCACAATTCTTGACATTCTTCTGATTCATGGAGTACTAATGAGCCACATGGGTACTTTCTCCCCCACACACCCCTTTTTCCCAAAAAGCAGGCTAATCAGCACAAAATGCTGTGTTCACCACAGAGCATTATCTTCCTTGTTCCCCTGAAAGCAGAAAACAGATAGCTGCATGGGAAAGTGGGCATTGCCATCTAACTTCAAACACCTCCAAAATTCCCTTCAGTCAAAATTGTTTGCATTTTCATTAAATGGTTAGGAATTTTGTCCTGTTTTCAGTATAGTGAGCTGCAGAGGGAATAAGAAAGTAAAGACAGTGAGCAAGGCAGCAAACAAAAGTGGGGGAAAATCTCATTGGGACATTATACTACACAAGAAGTCAAAAGCTGTGTATTATTTTTCCGAAAAAAGCCTAGTGGTCAACCAAATATATATTTGATTGATCTAAAAATTAAGGAGCAACTGAATTCAGGGAGAAACTTCCATGCCTAATGAACAGTGTTGATTGTCAGAAACACTTGATCCTAATCTAACCACAGCCAAAGTTATTTAACATGATTGTTTGGATCAAGTATATGACCAGGCTATTTTCACTGATCCAGCACTAGCAGATTAGAAAATACTTGATGCAGAACAGAAGCTTTAGGAATTCACCAACACACTCCTCTGGAGAAAAATGACATATGATCCTAGCTGAATGTGCTACTGAATCTAGCAGTAATTAATCACTATGTGAGCCAATCTGGAATGTCAAGATTGGAAGCAACCTGGGCTGCAGTGACCATGCTCTGGGGGAGTTCACAGTCCTGAGGGATATAGGTCAGAAGAAGTGTAAAATCTGGACCCTAAACTTCAAAAAAGCACACTTCCAGTTTTTCAAGGAGTTAAGCAGCAGCATTCCTCAGGAAACAGGGGCAAGAGAGTGGGAAAGTTCTTTGTGGATGCTTTCCACAGAGCAGAGTGCATAGAGTGCAAGAGATTGTGACCTCAGGTATAAGAAATCAGGCATGGAAGAAAAGAGACAACTTGGCTAAGTAGGGAACTGCTGGTCAAACTAAATGGCAAGAAGCAAACATACAGGCAGTGTAACATGGGCAGAAAATCTATGAAGACTATAGGGACACAATCCAGTTGTGTGGGGATGTGTTGAGGAAGGCCAAAGCATAGAGAGGAACTTGGCAAGAGAAACAAAAAATAATAAGAAAGGCTTCTAAAGGTTTATCAGCTATTACAAGAAGGTCAAAGAACTCTTAACCACACAGATGAACATGAGTGACAAACTAGTAAGTATAGACAAGGAAAAGGCTGAAGTGTGAAACAATGTTTTTGCATCAGTTTGCACCTCTCTTCCCACACATCTCAAGTGATGGACAGCAGGATGGGACAGGGAAAGCGAAGTCCCTCCCACTGTAAGCTAAGATGAGGTTCATGACCATCTGAGGAACCTGAACATACACAAGTGTAAGTTATCCAATGAGATGCAGCCCAAAGTCCTGAGGGAATTGACTGAGGCAACTGCCAAGCCATTCTCCCTGATATTTGAAAAGTCATGACAGTCAGGTGAAGTTCCAAGGGACTAGGAAAAGGGAAATATAGTATCCCACTTATAAAGTGTAGAAAGGAAGGCACTGGGAACTACTGACTTGTCAGCATTCTCTTTGTGCCTGGAAATATCCTGAGAAGATCAGCCTAGAAGCTGTGCTAAGGCACATGGAGGACAGAGAGGTGATTCAGGGCACCCAGCTTGATTTCACCAAGGGCAAGTCCCACCTAACCTACCCAGCTGCTGTCTATGATGGAGTAATTCCATCAGTGGACAAGGGAAAGGCTACAGATGATTTTTATCTGGATTTCTCTAAGGAGTTGGACATGATCTCCCACAACTTCCCTCTCTCTAAATTGGCAAGAGATGGATTTGGTGGGTGGACTGTTCAGCAAATAAGGAATGGTCATGTCCTGAAAGTAATGGGCAAGAGCTTGATGTCTGGACAGAAATCAATCAAATGACAAGTGGGGTGCCTTGGCAGTCCATGTTCGGACCAGTGTTATTCTCTGTCTTCATCAGCGACATAGACAAAGGGGTTGCAAGTTTGCAGATGACCCTAGCAAGCTTGCAGATGATGTCAAGAGGAATGGTGCAGTTGACAGTCTTGAATGTCATGAAGTTCAATAAGTCCAAATGCAAGGTGCTGTACCTCTGTCAAGGTAATCTCACACAAATACAGCCTTCCAAGAAAGTCTGGGGGATACTGGTGGGTGAGAGGCTGGGCATGACTCAGCAGAGAGCCAAATGTGTCCTGGGCTCCATCCAAAGCAGCGTGGGCAGCAGGGCCAGGGAGGGGATTCTGCCCCTCTGCTCTGCTGAGAGCCCACCTGCAGGGCTGCATTAGCTCTGGGGTCACAGCATATCAAGGACAAAGGATCTGTTGGAGCATGTCCAGAGGAGGTCCACAAGCTAATTAGAGGAATTCTCCTGTGAGGAAAGGCTGGGCTTTCAGAATTGTCTGACTGTTCAGTGTGGAGAAGAGAAGGCTTTGGGGTGACCTAATCTCAGCCTCCCAGTACCAGAAAGGAGCCTATAGAAAGATTCTCTGGGGCATTATCAAAAGAGGCGAAGTGTCACATGAGCAGACAAAGAGGAAAGCAGAGGTTTAATTTCCCTTTTCTTCCATAGATATTAGGTACGTTGAAAATCAGAGTAGCTTTCTTTCAGCATTGAAAGAAACCTGATGTGAAAAGGATGAAGCATAACATACCAGAAAAGACACCTGGTCAACACTATGGCAAGAACAAAGACAATAACAAAGACCATGGAGATTGAATTACTTAGAATTTCTCATGGTTTGATATACCTCACATACACAGAATCACACACACAATCACTAAGTTGGAAGAGACCTTCAAGATCATCAAGTCCAACCCATGCCCTAACGCCTCAACAAAACCACGGCACCAAGTGCCACATCCAATCTCTTTCTAAATATATCCAGGGACAGTGACTCCACCACCTCCCTGGGCAGACAATTCCAGTACTTGATCACTCTTTCAGTAAAAAACTTTTTCCTAATATGCAACCTAAATATCCATTGGCAGAGTTTGACTCTGTGTCCTCTTGTTCTGTCAGTTGCTGCCTGCAGAAAGAGACCAACCCCCACCTGACTACAGCCACCTTTCTGGGAGTTGTGAGAGAGATAAGGTCACCTCTTTTTATTTTTATTTTTTTTCTCTCAAAAAGTAAAAAGGCATACCTAGCAAATTCTGAATAATTTCAATTCATCTTGCATTAATAAAGAAATTGATTAGTTAGTATTCTATCATATATCATCTGATACTGATTGGAATCAACAGCATGAGAGTTGTCTATTCAGTAGTTTTTCAGTTGTTTCTCTTTGGTTTTTATTCAATTGTTTTTCTTTGGTTTATGTTCTTATCAATGGAAAGCAATATCAAAATTCTGGCTGAAAGAAGCCACTCATATTTTCACTGTAGAAACACCCTCGGGATGTTATTTTAAAATTCTTCCTGTCCTGCAGGATAAATTCTGCTGCTTAATGTCATTTTCCTATAAAATAAATGAAACATTTCCTTCCTTTAGGCATAGTTGAATGTTAGAGTGAAAAGTGTAAGCTTACAGAATGAAGTTTTTATTTAACAGAATTCATGTCTTCTTTCCATTAAAATAAATTAGCATGATACAGAATTGGAATACATAAAGCTGTATGAACCAGTGGTCTGTGTCATTAAGACAATAAGGATAAAAATACTGCAAGGATAGAGATTTGTTGTGTGGACTTACAGTTAAGGTATGTGCAAGTGACTTTGTCTCTGAAGTGCAGTTAGGAAGGGCTGTTTTAAGCATTGAATTAAAGTGCTGAAACTAAATGGCATTATTGGTCTGAGCAGGGAAAATTTCAGGACAAATGCACAGTCATTTTTGTATGGTGACAATATGTCAGTGAGCTGAAATTTAAGGCTTACTACTGTAAGTATCCACACAGCAAATGCTCTTGAAACAAAAATGATAACTGGGAACTTGAGCCCAGGGTAATTACAGTCACCAATGAAGTAAATCAGCACAGCACTCAGACCTCAAGACTTAAATCAGATTTCCTGGGCATGGCCCAAACCTTTTACCCAGAAGACTTGCACATGAAAACAATTTGGGAAGCTGATCCTTGCATCCTCACAGCTGTTACCTAGTAACTATCTGTGTGAGTGCTTCCAGTCCATTTTACAGGAGAGGAGCACAGGTTAGCTTAAATGGTTTTGCCAGACAGCCAGAAAGCCCAGGCAAGTCAATGGCATCAGCATGTTACCAAGGCATTTGGTGGGTGCTCAGGAAGGAGCATGTATGTGGGAAACATAGAATTACAGGAAACTTCAGGGAGAAGTATTTGATTCTTAGGAGCAAATTTCTATTGGTGAAATCAGTGTTGCCTAGCTCAAGGCAGTGATTAATTACTACTTGGAGCAAGCTGTCACTATCCATCAGCTATGGGGATGTAGGAGCTGTTCACACCTTCTGACCAGTGGTCATCTTCATCTTCTGGATACAAGCTGCCATTGCTGACCAGCTGCTTCATACTATGGCTACTCCCGAGAATAAGCAATCACCACGGAGCAATATATTATCACTGAAACTGGAAATGTACAGGTATTTACAGCAATGAATTTACCAGATACCAGTACATAAGCATGATGAGGTGGTAGACCTGCCATATCCATATTCCTCTCTGAATTTTTTTTCCTATCCTTTATTCCCCTCCCTACCTCTTACTCCAGCATCATCTACCTCTTATCCATGCTTTCCAGACGTACTCCTGCCCATATTTGTGCTGCCACCTCCCTAAACTGTGCCCAGCATGCAGAGAGGCAGGACCCTAGGCAAGCTGCTGTCCAAACCACGTGCAGGGCATTCAGCTGATGGCTGAGGGCCAGGAGGCCATGCTGGGGGCCCATGAAGGCTCTGGGGGAGGTAAGAATGCCAAAGACCCTGCATGGGTGCAGAATTCTGACCAGGCCCCAAGTGTCATGGCATACACTGAACAGTAGTTGAAACAACACCCTGGGAAAATGGTATACTTACAGCTGCCAAACTGGTGGCAATTGCTTAAACAGCCTAAGCAGCTGGCCACAAGCTGCTCAGAAGCCTGAGCTGTCAATCAGCTTGAACAGGCTTACCTATGATGGTGCATTTCTTTCTTTGGTTGTACTTCTAGACAGTATTTACTCTTTGATACTAACCTTCAATTCATTCACAATGTGAACAGAACACGTTTTGAATGAGTTATGTTCTATAATTAAAACTCTCCAATATATAGGCCTGATGCTTCTAGGAAATGAACAGAAGAGTTAAAAGTTTGTTCCCCAAACTAGCAAACAATTTAGAGTTAGAATAATAATTTACACAAAATCATATTTTAAAAATATTCTTTCAATTTGTTATTGCTGTATTAGCAGTCCCAGCAGCCCATACTTTAAAGAAAGGAGTAAGTGTTTTCTTCCAAAATCTTAAATATAATTGCCGTGGTCATGTTGGTGACTTCTGCCTATGTAGTCCTCACATGTCTTAGCCCTTTTGGTGGACCTGAGCACTCTAAAACTCAACAAGAAAATGAGATTGTTGAAACATGGTAAACATCCTTCAGATAGACACAAAGAAAAGAGTGCTGTTTCCTTCAAGGTTGTTTGATGCTTTGCCATTGATCTAATTCTGTGTGGAACAAATCTCTTGTCTTCTATTTGGTGGAGAGTTGTTGTAAATAATTATTACATTTAATAGAGAATATATCATGTAGCCCAGCTTGTTTTCTACAAGATGTCCTCTAGCCTCTTGAAGATTTTTGTTTTGGCACTTTCTGTCTTTACACCTTACTTTTTATTAAACAGTTTAAAGGTCTCAACAGGTTTGTTAGCAACTTTGTTTCTTTATTGCCCATATTTTGAATTAACTGTTATTCATTACAGTTCTGGCAAAAAACAGTGTTTCCCTGTTTCTCTTTTGTCTTCCCTTTCTGAACTTTGTTATAATAATTCAAAGGGATACAGGGAGAGTTTAATGTGATTCTGACAGAGTTTTCTTGGTCAGGAGCTTCTCTACTTGATTTTGCTCCTCCACATATATGGAATATAACATCTACATAATGTTTTCTAACAGGAGCATTAAAAGCAAGAGACCTTGTAGTCAAGTATATATTGCTTTCTTAATATTCATACTGAATTAATAAAATAGAAAGTATGGGCCAACCATGGCTCAAGATGTAGTGAAAAAAAAAATAAATGACTGATCAAAGCTATGTACTGCATTTCACATACCCTCTATGTAACAAGAGAGGGTCAGACACATATCAGAGAGGAGAAAGATTCTGACATATTCTAAGCTGCTGCAGTGAAGAGGTGTCAAACATTTTGTTGCTTGTTAGTTAATGAAACCCATACTTTTCAGGGTACGAGAGAAAGTGAGCCCACCTATCAACAGATGGCTCACTGGAGCTTGGATCCCAGGCTCTGCTTTGCCACTGACCACTGAAGGTCTGCAGCATCAGCTACCCCAGCACAGCTGCATGACGTGGACACAAATCTCTTGATGCTATGGGCAAGGCATGAAAGGGTAAAGAAGGCATGAAATGTTAAAACCATTTGGATCTGTGTAAATTAATGACCACAGAATCAAAACCAGCATGGACAAGAAAGGGCATGGTGGGATGGGACATAACAACAGAGTGGTTGAATGTAAAACCTGCTAGTGGACTAACGGCAGAAGAAACAAGTGCCTTCTTCTTTCAGTCTTCAGTTTGTTAGGCAAATACAACAGTTTGATTACAAGAAACTGAGAGAAATATGTCTCAGAAGAAATATCTTAAAGTACCTATCTAGGATGTGGGGACTGGGACCAGAATTTTTCATGTTTTAGATAATGTCATTACTAGACATGCTGTGATATGCTTTTGAAGTATTATCCTGTCAAAGTCTATTTTTTATGTTTCAGACAGAGTTTGGTTAAAAATGCATGAAAAATGATGAAACTTTTCTGATAATTTTTTTCAATTAAAAAAAAAAATTTCATCGCTGAGCAGCTTTGCTATGAACAGATCAGACTAGACAGTGTCACTGCCAATCTTCTCGGTGCTCTGTCTTGTGTTCAAATTATTCTAAAAGGGATATATGCCCTTGTACTCTGTGAAATGCCTGAAATGCATCTAGTATCTCTAGCAAAAGAACATGAGTTGGCAGATTATGAACACTTTTTGATTCAATATGATTTTTCGCCAAATTAAAGGGTCAAAGAATTTCAGCTGGACCCTGGGGTATTTTTATACATGATAATATTGTCAAACCTCTTTACTTTCAAATATCTCTCCAAAAGAAATCATGACTCTTCTAAAAATTTTGATTACCACCCCTTTCTTTTTTTGCGTATGGTCATCCACTGCTTTCAAAAACTGTGAACATTAAATAATTTTGGTTTTTAAATATGAAAATATTTAGAAGCCATGATGCCTTGTAGAATGCAAAATTTCATGTTGAGAATGAAATTACTGTGAAAAAAAAAGTAGAGAGGAGAAAATGTATTACTGTGATTTTGTATAGTTAGAGATTTCTGATCATTAAAACCCATTTTCATAACTTTTTCAATAATGGCTAGCAGTACAGATATACTTATACTGTTTCAGTTGCTTATGAAACAGTTGTGAGAGCTTGTTCACTTTTTTCTATACTCATTGAAAATACATACAAAACAGCTTGTACTAAATCCTAATGACACTGTTTTAACTAAATATAGAGACGCTGAAAATTATTTAAATACATAGATTTTGGGGAAAGATGGATCCTTTGAATGAAAATAAGTCCAGCTGCAAAAAATGAGTAACCTTGATTAATGAGATTTTTAAATAAAATATTAAAATTTTTAGAAGTTACTTCTTTATGCATAGCTAAGTGTCTTTAAAGAACCTTCTTTAAAATTCATTTTGCAGTGTTGTTTTTTAAAGTTTCTGTAGTTAAGAGTTCACAAAGACTAAAGAAGTGTGGGTTTGTGATGTTCCCCATAAAACTGGCAGACTACAATCCTGTTTTCATTAGACACAAGGGAGAAATAGTGATCTTTGAGGATTATTCTATTATTTTGCCTTTCCCTTTTTCTAACCCTTTCCTATTTTCATTTCTATTTCCCCTTTCTCTTTCTTCCTACTTTCTATCCTTCTTTCTCCTGTCCACTTTCCTCCTTTTCCCATTCCCTCTTCCCTTTCCTTTTTATTCACTTTTATCCCTTTCCTCTAACCTTCTTGTCATCCTCCTTTTCCCCTGCCCCAAGCTCTGGAGAAATTTTGACCAAGTCTGGTCATAACTGATTATCTAAGCAGAACTGAAAACACTTGCTAATCCATTTATTCCTCCCTCTTGTGGGACAATCCTACACAACATTATAGACACTTCTTGGCAGTGGCTCAAGGTGTGCATTCCTCTTATAGGATGTGGCCAGTTCTTTTCCAGCAGTTACTGTGCAGCATACATGTAGCTCCCAACCTTTTAGCAACTGAGCAATTTTTTAATATCTTTTTGCTGTGTAGTTTGAAGAAAAAGAACCAAAACTATGGGGTGCTTGCATGCTGTTTAGTATGTACATTAGTACCACTAGGTATATCCCTACACCTAAGTGTTTTTCCTGGCCAAGAGATGTAGTTTCTCTATATAATAAATAGCAAATAGCCAACCCTGTACATGTGTGAATGGATGAATTGTTACAAGCAGCTGCCATTCTCCAAATATCTGTGAGAATAAAGCATTCGTTCACCTAGGAAGCAATGATAATAATAATCTTTGGATGCTCTCTAAGTTCAACCTGAGAAAGCAAAGTGAATTCTCATAGTGAGTAAAACAGGTCCATGGAGACCATCTTGTCAGTCTTGTCAAATACCAAGTTGATGCTTGTTCAGCTGCCTGTAAGATTTTTCTGCTCATCACAGTCAAGGCTAATAGAAAAAAAAAGCTAACTTGAACAGTTTCTGCAGTATCCTTCTGACCAAAATCATAAAGGGTCACATTGGAAGCTGCTGGACAGATTTCTTGTATAAAGAGATTTTCCAGAATTTTTTTAATGACACCTGTGTGGGGTGAAGTGATATAAAGAGACATGGGGGTGGAATTTTTATCTTTTAACTTACTAATGTTGCAAAGTGCCTTCAGATTTTTACTGCTTGAAGATATCCTTAAGCAGTAGTAATTCGTAGGCTCTTATCCTTATTTTAGATGAATCTCCTTTCACAACTATTCAGATAATTCTGCTTAGAGTAATGAATTAAAAAGGAAGAAAGCATTAGCAATTAAAATCATGTGCATCATCAAGTTTCTAGTAAAGTAACTAGGAGAAGTAAATTAGACAACCTCTACCTTAATTTGATAATAGGTACATGAGGCATGGGGGGGTTTCTGCCTAAAATTAAAAATCAGAATGATAAAAAGAGGAAGAGTAGACATTATGTGTTATGTTTTTTAAAAGATTAATAAATAAGAGTGATTTTAAAAAAAATCATGATAGTGCAACTCCTATATTGAGATTTTCAGAAGTACACGTTATCGAATATGTTTGTAAATATGGCAACTTTTATGCATAAAGGCATAAAAGCAGGCAAGAAGGTCCTGGTTTTCCAGCTTCCTGACAACCCCAGTCATCAGGATGCCTCCACTGACTTCAAATTACTATAGCTAGTAAGCACAGGCAATTCTAAACTAATTTTTCTTACCTTCTCTGCTCTCTGATTTTGTAGTCTCCCTTTGGCAACAATCGGAAATGCATGATGTTTGGTCTCCAAAGCCATGTCTCCTTCCAGCAGTGAGTCTCATCACCCTTATTCCTCCAAAACCCTGTTGTACCCTTCTCAGCACTGGGTACAACAGACCCAGACTCTCCAAATGACTCCCCAGTTTTATTGTCACATCTGCCTCACTGTATGTCCCTTCACTCTTCCCTTCATAGTTTTTGAGCTTCCAAGTTGGAAGGCAATATTTCCTGTTCCTCTCACTCAGCTCAGCTACAATTGCAGGCCCAATTACCTCTGCACAATTGTTATTTCACCTTTCTGCCAGTTACCCAGTCCAGCAATTTTTTGAGCCACATTAGTGATTCCTTTCGAGTTCAGGCTGCACTCTGTATATTGTGTTTTCTCACACCAAACTCAGTTGCTCTGAGATAAAACTGAGATGCTCAAAAATAGAGCTAGTGCCTAAGCAATTGTCCCCTGCTCCGTGTGAGGACCCCAAGTGCACTCTTAGAGTAATAAGAAAACCTATCAGCCCAATTAGTAAGTCTGATTTTGAACGCTGTCTACAGATTACTTAGTGCCTGCTTGAAGACTGATGCAATAAAAACAAGTCTCTCAGGGAGACGAAGCACTGCATTTTGAAATAACAATACATCTGTGTTGTGTCACAGCTGGAAGTGTTTATCTTTCCAAAAAACTGGACAAAGACCCAGCTCGAAAATATAAGAGTAGAATTTCTACTGGGAAAAGGTATGTTTAAGACAACTCCACAGAACTTACTTGATCTCTTCTCTGCCAAAGCATCTTTTTCTCTTACTCTTTGGCCAAATTTTCACAATATGCTGATATGCTTTGTAGGACTCCTTTTTGTGGGACCCTTGTCAGCAGATTTTTCTAACAATAAACAACATACTAAATACAGACTAGTAGCCCTTCCCTCCATGTACACCTACCTGCCTTCTAATATTTGAGTATTGTTTCAAAAAGGACTGGTATGACAGATGGGCAAAAATCCTGCCCTTTGCTCTCAATTTTCCTGGGTCAATCTGTGTGGGGAATATTTGATTCTGCTTTCCTGTTTTACACAGCTACTGAAGATTCTCAAATTTCATGGTTTCTCTTACGGAAAATCTTTCAAATAACATGAGAAAAGTCTGTCGCCTTCAGCAAAAAGATGAGAAAGTACTTCCTTAAGAATAAATGAAAAACAAAGTGTAGCCACTCAAGGTAGCTACAAGCCCCTCACAGGACACACCCCTTCCTTGCTCGATAATTGCCATTTTTTATTTCTGTTCTCAAATGACCTTTGAAATTGAAGTGAAACGTGTGTATTAGAAGAATACTAATACTATCAGTTGTGGTATGGGTACCCTATGATGCAATATATATTGTATGTTATATATTTCAATTTGCTTTCTTCCAAGTTTCTTGACACCATGATATGCTAGGAAATAGGTTTTAAACATTTAACTTCAGAAAAAGCTTCCTCTCTGAAATCTCTTTTAGGAAAAAGCTCCAGTGAAACAACAGAACAGCTTTATATATAGAAAGGAAGATATGACCCTTACAAAAAATATTACTCAGAAGAGAGCAGCTTTAGAAATTAAAGAATTCTTAAAAGTAGGGATTTTAAGAAATTTGCACATCTACATATTGCATTGTAACACTGACAGTGTCATTGGATGCAATTAATTATTTGAACCTAGTATTTATATTAAAAATAGAGATTGTAAAATGGAATTTGACTGACTTCACTTGCAAGAAACTCTATGCCATAAAGCTGTCCTTTCTCTAATCAAAATATCACCTGAATGAAGTCATCATGTTTGGCCTGATTGCATTTTTTCTCCATATATGTGCAGCTGCATTTGCCTCTCCATAAATGTCATTTGATTATGAGAAAATAAACAGGGAAGGACTCACAGGGAGTTGGTACAGGGCCTGCTTGTTTACCTGCTGCAGCTTTCCAGGCTGAAGAACAAATGTCATGCAAATGGTGCACCAGCAATGAGCTGCCAATCATCCCGCCTTGGCATTCATGGTGATTTGCTAAATCATTTAAAGAGACATGCTTTACTAAATGAAAAAATATCAGCGGCAAGGGCCTGTGTTTAAACATGGGGCTGAGTTATTATCCCAGTAGGCTGGAATGAAATGAAGACATCTTCCAATTAAAGCTTGCAGATGAACCCAGACAAACCCCCCTTTTTTCATAAAGACAGGCAGATTATGATTGGGAGAGAACAGCGACAGAGGCTTTCATTACAAGCTGATTATGGTGATATAATTCCCAGTGCTGTGCGTCTGCAGGCCCAACTTCACATTTGAAGGTTTTTAATATAATTTCCTTAGGGTGAAATGCTGAAGATTTATTAAACTTTATGAAGGGCTTACACATCCAATTTAAGAGGACATATCATAGGGCAAAACTGACAGACGATAAAATACATTCCAAGAATAAAGAAAATAAAGAAAAGAAAGAAAATAAAGAAAAAGAAAAGAAAAAATAAAACAGGGACAAAGAAAGGAAAGAGGGAATGAGAAAGGAGGAGGAGAAGAATGAAAGCAGGAGAAAAGGAAGAAAGGGAAAGAACGACAGAAACAGAAGGAAGTTATTTTAAGTTTGGAAGCCATCTAAAAAGAAATATTTGTTTATTTGAACTATTCTTTTTATAAACAACAGCTATAATTTCCTAAGGTTTGTCAGAATTCAATTAATCACAGGTTTGTTTCATGCATAAGAAAATCTAAATGTTGAGATACTTAATGCTTAGATAACCAAAAATTTTATTGGCTAGAACAAAAATGGATTAAAGAAAAAATATCTGAGGGGGGGATCACAGATTTTTTTTTGTCCCAGGTAAAAACTAGATGTGTTTCTGAATTTATATGCTCCTTGAATTAATATGCTCCTTCCTTCTCATTCAGGTCCCTCTGATTTTATCCACGTGCATTTCCAATCATCCTTGCAGTCATTTATGTGAAAGTAAGAATAAGTGGGTAAGGATAAGTTAATCTACAATAATTACTGTAAACTTCTAAACAATTCTGAAAAGACATAACTACACACATGTACATATATATCCAAGCATGCACATGCATATCCCAGTTGGCAGTGAGATTTTTTTCTGTTACTGCATGTGAAGATGAATTCTTACATGTATTAAAGAGTATCGATTTTGGTTATAATGTATATCAAGAAAATGAGAAAACAAGTCAACTCATTGGGTTGTTAGAAAATGAAAAGCAAGGCACATAGTAGCAAATCGAAACGCCCTTTTGATTTTTTTCTATATTAGAGCCTGATTATTTGTTTATTAAAAAAAAGTAAGAGGGAAGTTAAACAATAAAAATGGAATGACAAAAGTCAGCAGCCCTTTACTCTGCTGGAAAAATGAAAAACAACAAAGTCCATCTGTCAAGCAAAACAGTGAGAGTTAGGAGGGAAAAGTGTGACTTTGGAAGATTCAGGCAGATGTAAAATTCACAAAAGAGAACAACTCTGACCACACCTCCAACTGAAATAAAGGTAGATGAAGCAGCCCGGCTCTTTGAATAATTACCTTTGTTATTTCATCTGCAGAAAGTAAGGTTTGCCAGCACAAAAATAAAGTATTCCAGGTCTAACCTCTTCTTCTTAGTCACACATAATGTTATCATTGTTATGATGAATTAGGATTGAATCCTAGATGAGGATACAATATATATGTATGTCGTACATATATATATATATATGTATGTACGTATGTATGTGTATATATATGTATACACCTTTGATTAGGCAGCTAAATTGTACTTCCAATGTCAAAAGGAGATAAAAAATTCACAGAAAATAATGTGTCCTGAATAATTAGGATGTACAGATGAAATCTTGTACAGTGGTGAATTTTGTTGCCTGAATCTGAAGTGGGGTCATAAGATTGTTGTCTAAACTTTTCCACCAAGCTTGTGCTAATTTGATTCGAGTCAATGTCTGATATCAGCTTGCCAGGGATAACCATGAAACATGATAATTTTCTTCTAACCTTGTAAGCATATTTCAATTTTCCTTCAAAATAAAATCTATCTGCAGATAGATTGCTATGAAAACTATAAAGTAAATGTTATTAAACAGAGACATAGTAATTTAAAGATATTCATTTAAGCTCTTGGTCTGACTCTTTCTTCTGGAAAGGCCACAGGAAGAAGATCAGAGTCTCTGTCACTCAACCTTTTTCTGATATCACCTCAAGATGTGTTTTGATTTTTTACATTTTAAGAGACATACATATACCTTATTCTCATTTAAAATTGTTTTCTCAGAAGATGTTTATTTTTCTGTATGCAGGAAAGGAAAAGCACAGTCTAGCTTCTTGACTTGAGGAAGACACAGTGTATGCACCAACTATATTGAATTTTGCTTTACAAACATAGACTAAGACAATTGTTTAGTTTGGAAAAGACCCAGATCTTTAGGAGACCTGACCTCTGCTACTCTGCTCTTGAGCAGCACACAGGAAAAATGGGCAAGACTTGGTAGAACAGTCTAAGGATACAACAGTAACAGTAAGAAAAACCCTCAGACAGTATGTTACAAGCTTAAGTTTGTCTTCCATAAAGAAATAAAAAAATGGCACACTTAGTGCTGCACATGAAGTTATAAATACTAGCAGGGTTGCATGCAGCTGTGCTTCATTACTATGCAACTGAGATAACAAAATTTAACTGAATTTACGACCTTTTTTGAGATCAGTAAGCAAAGATTTAATAAAAAAAATAGAAATAAGGAAAAGTGTTTATAGCAGGACAACTTTTAACAAAAAAATGCCTCTGAGGGACATTTCATATTTATTTGAGTAATTTTTTGGTTACCATACTGTACACTTACATGCTTGAATAAGCATGAACAGCATAAGCCAGCTTTTCACATCTCTTATGATCATGTTGTGATAACTCTACAAGGATCCTAGCACTAAACTTGCCTGGTGTCAGATAAGATTAATCCTGGACCATGCCACCTACAGAAAATTCACAAGCAATTTTATTTAGTGGCCAATTCATGCTCTTAGCAAAGCATTGTACGCATCTATTGCGTCACTTTAATATATGTGCATTACTTAACCCACGGAACAGTTGGAATTATGTACTCTGTATCACAGCCATCACATCTTAGACCTGCAGAACCTGGCTGCCTTAAGTAGTGGAAATTTACTGGTTTTGTTCTTCAGAATCTTTAGAATCACTGTTGAGTGTAGGCCATATACTATGATATTTCTTTGACTTCCTCACTGAAGGAGCAGAAGGAGAAAGAAGGAGAAGGAGAAGAGATTGGATAATTCCAGTTCTGTACATTCAGTTTTTCTTTGCCTCTCAGCCTGACCTGATCAGGAGGGTAGGCTTATTGGTTTGTTAGTTTTCTTCTTTCCAAATAAAAGCTCTAATTAGTTGTGGTGTCCACTGAAGCACAGTCTAAACCTGTGCTAAAAACCAAAATCCTGTGCAAACTTAGCAAATAAACAGCTTCTTGATTTCAAAACAAAATCATTCTTTTTGTCACTTAGTTACATCAAATTTTAGAAAGTCAAACTTCTGGTGGTCAAAAAAGACATTGTCATATTCTGAGCACTCTTTTTGCCAGACTGTAAGCAGAAGTATACTGAAAAAAACATAAATCAGCCATCAAAAGTCAAGGAAAAAAAGAAAAAAACCAGTCTTGCTCTAACCCCAGGTTTTTGAGTTGTGTCAATCACATGCACAGCTATAATCAGTGCCTGCCTATACTCTCTCAGTCGTCCATTAGATGCTTTATGAATGCTGTCCTGCCTACTGAGAGGCTTACATTAGTTGCTTCTCTTTGTACATAGTCATTTCACACCTACACAAACAGAGAAAGATGGCTTGACTAAAGTAACCTCTATCTTTGTGTTTCTCCTTTACTTCAGCTACATTTACATTAACTTCCTACTGCCATACTTATAAACATTCACCTTAGTTTGCAAGGTGACAAACTAAACAGGAGTTTAATTTTTAAACAGCTTTTCTTAATTCATTTGGGTTTGATTATGTGAGCTTGCAGTGATAATAAAACACATAGGTTATCCTAAGATTTGTAAGTATGCAATAGAAGGATTAAACAGGATTGATTTCTGCAGGATGTGAATACACGAAGTTAAAGTTTGCTGCTCACCAAACATTAAGGCTCTGATGAATGATCATGATTGTAATCTTGCTACAGTTCATCTACAAGCCATGTCAAGATAAAGAACAAATCAGAGACAACATCCATAATCCTCCAGGAATTTGCCATCAAACTCACTACATATTCTTTATGCCACTTTTAGATCTGACATATTATTGCATATTATTGACCTGTATAACTCACTTGTTAACACATGCAAAGAATTACTAAGAATTAAAATTATTAATTTTTATTAATCCAATTATGTGAAGTGAACACTTCAGGATATTTCTAAAAATGTTTCAGAGGACATTTGATGAGGGTAACATCTGCATGGACATGTGGTAAGAAAAAAAGAACATTCTTCAGACTTCTCTGCCTAAACAGATCACTGCCTAAGATCAGGTGAAATATATGTATCAGTCAATTGAGAGATGTGTTATTCAAGAGAAAAAGTTGCATATTTTGAGCCCTGTATTTTTATGTGTTTCCCAAGTGCCTCCAGACGGGATTATGGTGAGAGATTTATGCTAGAAAAGAATGCATTATCTGTTAAAAAATCTATCTGGCAAAGCAGTTGTTGAAGAGTGATCCTTTCTGATGAAGCTATGAAATTGACTCCTAAACCCCATAGCAGGGACATACACTGAAGTGCTACAGTGGGGTTGCATAAAATGCATAACATAATTGCTATGTATCCAAGAATGACTGTTAAAAAGTACTTGGAAGTAATTTTCTTGCAGCATTATGAAGACGGCAGCAGAGAGGCTGAAATCACAAAAACTATTCTCAAGCTTTTTCAGCTCTATGAAGTACAGCAACTAACTTGTATTTTCCCTAATCTTCGGAAAAGTTAGGAAATATAAACCTTAATAGTTTGACATTTAGTACAAAAAATATATACGATGTGCTTTTATAAGTACTGTCTGCTCCCAAAGTCATGAATTTAAAAGCTATAATACTAAGTTCAGTCCATGAATAGCTATGGTTTAAGACTAAGCCCAGGATATGATGATTCTGAGTCATCTGTAAGACTAAATTATTAAGGACTTGCTTTGTGCTCAGGGCAAAGATATAAGAACTGAATAAAACATTTGCGCTTCCACACTAAAAAGTATTGCAAGGCTCATGTTCTGTAGAAAGTCTATTTGCCAGTTGAAAAACAGGAAGAAAGAGAAGTGTGGGTGACAGCAATAAATAAGACTGGGGACTTTATTAATAATTCTACAGGTGAGTGAGAGATGATTTTTCTGCCAAGTCTTGCTATGAGAAAGTGTTGCTCCCAACAACATAAACTCAGAATAAATGCCCATTATGTTGGAATTACATTCCCAACAGATAAACTCTCAATAAATCCCATTGCATAAGGATCATGACAGGAGTGTATAGGACAGTGTCTACCATGTAGTGCCTAATCCCTTTAATCTTAATGTTGGTGGTCAGCTTCAGCAGGTTGCTGAGTATGATGCAATCCACATGTTTTTTTCCCCAGATTTTGGATGTCCTGTGGGACAATCTATCAATATAAAGACAACAGAACAATAGCAAGCATATTCTTTGGTGTCAAAAGGGTTCAAGCACATGTAAGTGTTTTAAGGAAAAAAATCCTCTCACTGGTAGCCATATCCTGAAAGTGAAAAGAATCCCTGCCATATTACTCAAAACAAATATATCAGGGGAGGAACTGGCTGTCAGAAATGGAAGTCAAATTTATTTCCATTTTTTCTCCAATCTAACTACTATCTTCAAACACATTCTGAAAACCTAAGACTATACATCCTTAAGCACCTTATGTGCAAATACACACGTCTGTAGCACACTTCAGTGTGTTTTTTTCCCATATGTCATTCTCTAATACAAAAAGAAATATTGCAGAAATAATTTAGATAATTTACCACTTTTGAAATCTCTTTTTATCATAATCACAGGAGCAGACATAACATGACATAATTAATTACTGTATATTGCTGGAAATTTGTACTAAGCACAGAATTATGGCTGAGACATATTTTTGATAGGTAAACTGTGTAGAATCTGAACCCAAAGGAACATGGAATATATGTTCAATACATGAAGAAAAAGACCTTACTCATCCAAATTATTATGATTTTTACCATTGACTTCTGCAAATTATAGAGATAGAAAATTGAAAGTGTCTCATGTCTGGTCTGAATGATCAATTAGCAGTCAGCCTTCATAAGGGTCATGCTGTAGGAAAACACTGCCAGGTCAGCCAAAAAGCAAGGAAGTCTAGGGCAATGAGGAGTGGAAATAGCAAACCACTATTGTTTCCATGGAACAATCCATGGAAATTCATCTAGCTTACAGAAAGGTGTGCTATATCTATCTCTAAATATCATCAAGAAAGGTAAAAGCCTATTGACATGAGGAAATTATGAATATATGGAAATGTGTTGACCTTTGGATTTTTGAAAACATGGGGGAAGAGCAGGAATAATGCAATCTGAATCTCTGTAAATGTTTCCACATCTGTAAGCTTGAAAGGACCACATATGCTTGCAAAACCACTATGTCCTACCTTGAACATTCACTGGATTAATGAACCCATAAATGGTCCAAGAGTCTTGCAAGAGCTTTGGAAGTAAGCTTAGTTTCATTAATGTTTTTCTCCTACACTTACAGTAGCTGCGACCACTAAATGTGCATGTAAGAGATCCACAGAGAAAAGTGAAATATTGCAACACAAAAAATAAATTCGAGGAATCAGAACAATAATAATAATAATAATAAACCTATTCATTTTTATCTTTCTAGTATCTTTTTTTCCTTCTTTTTTCCCCCTAAAATCATTACTCTGTAGGCAGGTACCAGCTGTTTCAATACGAGTAGGTTCTGCTACTGAAAACATTAAAAAAGGATGGCTTCTCAAAAATCAAGACTTGTTCATTAATTTTGCTTGCAGGAAAATATACTCATTCCTCCACAAAAGAATAATGATATGACAGCAAAAAAAGGCCCTTCACCCATAATTGATCTTCCTTCTTTTAAATCTCAGTTCTAGGGGCAAGAACAGTGAGGGACAGCCATCATCAAGAGGACCTGTTTCTCTGACTAAATTCCCACAATCTTTCTAGCCTAAACCAAATCAACTCACACACCAGAGTTTAATCCAGTCAAGTAGCTCACCTCATAATAAATTTAGTGATTAGCTGGAGGATTAGATTCATATACAGAATTGTTTTAAAAGCTTTTGCTAAAATCCAGGTAAAATATGTCCATAGCTTTTTCTCTGAGAAGCCTTTCAAATAACTCTAACAGTTCTGTCAGATATGTTAAGCATGACCACATTGTGTGAGCTCAAGCTGATTTATGTTTAATGAAGTCAAATATCTCATATAGGGCCCTTTGTGTTGCCTTCCTCATGCCTTCTTTTCTCCCTCTCCTTTTTTTTTTTTTTTTTTGATGGCTTACATAAAAGTTACTTAAGATTTCAAATAATTAAAATATACAGGAAAATAAAAATATCATAGGAAAGGGTGATTTATATTATTACTCAGAAAGATCACAGCTCATCAATTTTAGCAAATGTTATCACACTTATTGTCTGGTATTCCAAGGTAACACTGTACATGTATTATCAATCCTTTTTAATCACACACTCCATTGAAAGGTGCATGAACAGTGCTGTCTGCACAGGTGGAATCAAACACATAGCTAGATGTTCTTCCTGGGCCCTCAACTGGATTAAATTAACACAGATGTTACAGATTCCCAATAGCTGACAACTTTGGCCTCTGCTTTACTCATTAATAAAGCTATTGAAACGAAATTATGAGATACATGAAGTAGCTGTACATTTCAAGTTTTGTTCTAGTTTTTATAGTTGTCAGCCTTAGCTTCTTTCTTGCAAAGAAACCCAACAAGTCATTATTAATCTTTAAAACTTTCAGATCTTTGACCTTTTCGTTTTTTCTGTGTATTGTTTCTTTGGAATGTACACAGAGAAATTCAGAAGGTGAGCAGGGATAATCTCCAAATCTAATGACAAACTTTAACAGCTTGGCAGAGATGGTTTTTGGTTTTTTGGCAGCGATGCTGCCTCTGACTCTACTGTCACATCTCCATGCATTACTCATAGCTGTGGTAAGATTCAGATTTATTTTACTAGCCAGATGCTGTTTTTCTCTCTCATGCATCCATAGTTCATTGAAGGAACAAGCAGAGAAAGGTTTGGCCCTAATTCTTACCTTTCTTTAGAATATAAAAGATCAAATCATTTTAACATTTGTAAAACTGCTTGATTCATACCCATTACTCAGTATGACTTAGTTTATAACTGAAATCACTCCTTATTAGGAGACTATGCCTTTTACAACCCTTTCCAATTTCTTATGCCATCTCATCTTGTTCCCTTTTCTGAACAAGTTATCTCTGCCTAACTAACTCCTTTACTATATTCAATTTCAGGCAATAATGATTATTCCCTTATGCTCATTCTATTGTTCTGGAAATATTCCAGTTTTAGTAATTGCATTCTGTTGACATAAAATCCCTTCTGCAGCTTCAGTTGGATACCATATTCTCCTTTACTTCCTGTTCTAAAGTGCCATGTCTTGTTGCTGTGCAGCTCTAAACAGCTGCTCTGTTCTGCTCCACTGCCTTCTGCATTTAAGCGATTTGTGCAGTCACACGTTCATGTGCACGTACACAGACACACTGATTTGGAAAAGGAAATCAAGAATGCTTTAGCTGCGATTGCAATGCAGGTTGCTGTATAAATAGAGGATTGTCATTACTTGACACTTCCTTCTTTCTGTCCTTATGAAACTTTACCAAATCTATTTTGAATATTTTCCTGTATTCTTTGAATAAGTTATCCCAGCAACAGTTATTTTCTTTTCCATGCTTCTCAAATCCAAATACAAATACCTGAGCTTTTTTCTTAAGCTGACATCCCTAATACAGTTTTTGAACAATATTGCTTTTGCACTAAACATGTCTTCTTTTTCACTCTGTAAGGTAATCTTTTAATAAAATCCTGGGTAGGTTTTGTTTAGTTTGGGTTTTTTTCCGATCAATTCCCTTTCTATGTTGTGCCTTTCAAAGTTCCTCTCTGCTGATGTCATCACACAGATCTCTCTGTATATCTTTTACTACTTTTACAGAACTCGATACTGCCATTTTAGAGTGACTTAGCTTGCTTCAGTGTTGCTTGCTTTTTGCTATTAATCCTAATATACATGTAATTTCTGTCTGTGCAGAACTTAATTCATTCTCATACATTTCTGGGTGACATCTAACTTATCTGACTGCCGAGAGCCTTCCAACATGTACTGATTTTTTGCAATTTTACATTCAGGTTGTAGATTCAGTTTTGCTTCACTCTACTTTGCATTTTTTTTTTCACATCCAACTTTGGGGTTTCCTATGATTAAAACATAAAAATAAGAAGTGTTCTCATAATTTGATGTTCACACACCCTCCCCCATCTGATGTGGTATGAATATTCACCTTCCTCAGCCATTTCAGAGAAACAGGCACTGGAATATTTTCATCAGTGGAACATATAGAACAGCTATTTTCTTTAGCATCTGTGTTTTATATTAACCCTCATCTCACTAAATTCTGCCAGATGTCTTTCAGTATTGAGGTCATGAAGTTAAGTGGCTCAAGGTTTTGTAATGTTTGTGTGATTCTTGTTAAGCCCGATTACTTGAAGATCGCTGATGGTTATACTGAAGTAAGAGAGGCTTACGGAATTAGTGCATATTTTTGAAATACCTCACTGTTGGGATTCAACAGGCAGATATTCTGATTAATGATCAGAGGCAAATTTATTGAGCAAAATATGGCATTTATATAGGACTTCGTAACACTGCAGTCACCCAATGACCTTAAACATTGCCTCTATATGGTAACGTGCAATTCTTCTTGCTTAACCAATAGCATCACAGTTCACTGTATGTGGACGTCCCCAGCTTTCCTTTACCTGAGGTACTGTTTGCTTTACTCTGCACTGGTCATCTTCTAACGCATCCTGCTTCTTTTTCTCTGTGTGTTTCATGTTACATCCTGTAAACTTTAATCCTTAAATGTTATCCTTCTGATGCTTAAATTTGAGACTAAAATTTCAAATGAGAGAAAAAAGAAGCAAATAAGAAGAAAGGTAAAAGTAGAACTCATCAATCTGTTTGAGAAGGACTTTTGTATTTTAGAAAAGACGCAGTTAATGAATTACTTGCAATCAGATCCTTGTTTTGCCTGCTGTGATAAATATTTATATTTCTGCAAAATTCACATGAATAATTTCCAGTTTGTTAAATGATTCAAGGGAACACTCTAATATGACTAATTCTTAGTTGTGATATTTCTGGTTGTTTAAAGATTGTAATATTTTTTATACTGCCTCAATATAGTAAACAGTAAAACAGTGAACAACAAATAATTAGCATTTTCATTCATGCACACATATTTTCTCATTCAGATGGTTAACAGTCATTCTGAAAACATTTGCTTAATGCATCTGCCTAACTTGAAGGAGACATTTTAAGTTTTCTATCTTCTTTTTGATTAGACATGTGTTTAATTTATTTAGATTTAGATGTGTTTAGTCAATACAATAGCAGGTACAGAAACTCACAAGGCAGCACATAGTGAAAGGAAAAAGTTCTTAGCCAATAAATATCAAGCATTTTTAAACCAAATGAAGATAATTAGAAAAACATTTTTAAAGTGTCAACAAACTTTTTTCGCTGCATTGAGAAAGGGTTGAAGAAAAGAAAAAGGCAAAATGCTATGATATGGTTATACTAAGTGACCAGATAGTGTTCTGATTCCCCTTCTTCCAATAGGAAGTAGCAGAAACACAAAAAGTGCAAAGTGTGACAAATTTGACTAGAGCAAAAAGAACAATTTTAATAGGTAACTTAACAGACTATAGCATTTGGACTGCATTCAAGCCCCTAAACAGCTGCATTTTAGAGAAGTGACACTATTCCTACATAAAGCGCATAAGCTGAAAGATAGAAGACTAGGTCTGTTCTACTACGTCCATTTTTAAACAAAATTATTGGGTTCCATACTCAGCTGCTCTTCTGTTTATCCACAGCAAGCAAGTTAGGAACCAATTGCTCTTTTAATGGCAAGGATGGTCTTTCTTTGGCATGAGGGAAGGGGTGATTATTCAGATAATTTCTTAAGTGAACTCCCCCATAAATAACACTGGGTAGCACAGACTATCCTTCCTTCACAGTTTGGAAATTGAATTTTTGACCTATCATCTTCTACTGTATCACTATAAGTCCAAGCTGGCACTGCTGAGATTTCTAATCATGTCAATTTTTGCCAAGTAGCACTACGTTTTTGATGGGCTAGGAAAAAGTGCACTAGGACTTAGACCACAGTGACTTGTAAAAGACATCTACCTACCTTTCTTTTCAGGCTTTGCGCTTCTAATAAAGAGAGTGGCATGGTGATATTATCACACTGCAGATATCCCCAGTTGCAGCATCGATCCAGTTAGGGTTCTGCACTTAGCTAATGTATGTACAGCTATGTATTTTTTGTTAATTACTTTCCTCAGAGATATCCAATTTTCACAATGCACTTTTAGCTCATTAGAGATCCAATCAGCATTCAAATCAAGTATTGACTCAGCAGATTTTTAGGTAACTGCAATAATTATTTTAATCTTTCAGAAACAAGAAGGTACTCACAGTTTGGAGAGGGGGGGTGATAGTGTTACTGTATATCAAGGGACCTGTGCTCTGTTTCAAATATTGTTTAGCAATGCAGCAAAGCAGATGAGACTGTGAAACTATGCGTCTTCAGCAGGCTATACTTTTGAATGCAGAACAATGCTAGACAAAGTGTTAATTATTTTTATCTCAAAAAACATTTTAAAAAGGGATTTTTTTTTTAGCCTCAAGATAAAAAGCAGACATTGTTTCATATTCAGCTCAGGACAGTATAATTTTTTTTTCTTTGCACCACTTCTTATGCAAAAAAAAAAAAAAGACATAAAAAATCAAGAGATAACTGATGTAAAGAAAATGAAACTTGGGAAATTTGAATAAAAAATAAATGCAGTATATTCATGCATTTTTAAGATTTTTTTTTCTATGGATGCGGACATAGGGTCACATGTGCTATGCAACTACAATAGACATGAATAAAACTCTTGAGTTTTGGAAGGGTAGCATATAGAAGCTTCTATTCTACTAAATAGAATCAACCTGCCATTTATTTTTGAAACAAAGCAACCCTCCCCCCACCCAACAATAAAAAATATAGTGTTTTCTCTTACTCTGCTTTCTTATACATCAAATGTTTTCAGCAGTACTGTAAAATTGCAAAGTCTGAGGTTTGCCTACTGTTAATAAGGTGTTCAATGAGAATTCACTCAATTGAAAAGCAATATCATTGAATAAAATCATGTTTCAAAGAAATAGTCTGAAAAACTAAAACCTCCTTCTACCCATTTCCATTCAGTTATACATTAGTGATATAATATCTTTCTAGCTGGCTGTCATTCTGTTCTCTTTTTTTGACAAAAAATGAGAGGTGCTTGTTGTGCTTCCTTTTGATGGTGTTGAGCTGTATATCATCATACTACAGGAGGAGAGGTTAAGGGCATAGAAGAGAACCTTTGCATAGTAGGCATCTTTGCCTGACCCTTGCTAGTTTGTTGCAGAACAGCAGGAGCAAAGCTGGCAACCTGTCATCTTCTGCCAAGAAAAGCAAATAGTCAAATAGTCTTCCTTCCCAACTGTGACCTTGCAATCCAGAAAAACTGGGGGAAAAAAAACCCAAAAAACCAAAAAAAAATGTGGTCACTCAGCAAAGAGCTTACAGCTGGACACGACAGAGCTTTGCATTTTGTGAGATGGTCAACTTTACCACAGTTCAATGACATAAGAAAATAATGCAGATCTAACAACATTTTAATGCTAGAACTCAAATGTAATTCTTGGTTTAACCAGTAAAAATAATGCAAACTTTCTCTTATTTTTGAGGAAATGAAGGTTAGTTTGCATAGCTACACACATAATTCTTTATTTAAGGAGCCACCAAATTATGTAGTTAACAAATCATTATTTGGTTCTGCTGTAGCAGGCTCTACGTAAAACAATCAAATGGTTTGGGTTAGAAGGGATCTTTAAAGGTCATCTAGTTCAAACCCCATTGTGAACAGCAGGGACATCTTCAACTAGGTCAAGTTTGCTCAGAGTCCCATCCAACCTGACCACAAAATTATCCAGGGATGGGAAATGTCCACTTTTTGGACAATCTGTTTCACTGTTTCACCATTCTGTTGTAAAAAATCCTTTGTTATGAATCTAGTATGAATCTGGCCTCTTTTAGTTTAAACCCACTACCTTTTTCCTATTTACTACAGGTCCTGCTGAAAGAAGGATGGATGTCCTTGTCTCTCTTTTAAGCCCTTGAAGTACTGAAAGGCTGCAATATTGTCTTTCAAGAGCCTTCTGTTCTCGGTCTGAATAACCCCAACTCTCTCAGTTGTTCTCTCACTTTGATCTTTTCTGTGGCCCTCCTCTGGAGCACTTCCAACAGTTCCATGTCTTTCTTGTGCTGAGGGCTCCAGAGCAAGATAGAGTACTTCATGTGGGTTCCTTGCACCAAAAGTATATGTGTATCATAAAAAACATGTTGTTTGAATTCATAGTGTCTTCTGAGCAAAGCAGGACTTTGTTCAGCAATGAAATGGTATGTCACCATTGTTCATTTATTTTCTTTATTTTTAATTTGGACCCTAATGGAAACTGACATCTGTTTGAGATGAAGCCTCAATGTAGAAATCTACAATAAAGCATGGATGCAAGTAGAGGAAGGACCCATGACTGCAGAAGAAAGAGTGCAGACACAATTGTTTTATATGTACCGACTCTATTGTGCTACAGTTTGAATGCATGGTACAAAGTAGTACTTCTGATACAACAAGGCATTTTATTTTGCTGACTATTAGTGAAATAAGCCTTCCTGTAAAATAAACCTTAAATTTTGAGGAATGTAAAGCAGTAATGTTTTCCCATATTAGGCAATGACAACCACTTATATTAAGATTCCACTGAAGTTTTTAAACTCCAATTTCCATTAGTTGAAACTTTTAGAAATATGCTATAAGGACAGAACTTAGGGTTTGTTTATTTATTTTCTTTATGAAAAAAACCCCTGGTTTGGCTAAATTGGTATGACAGTTCTCAGTCATCAGCATATTTCTCTTTTTAGGCAAGTTTAACATATTCTTGTTCATATAAATAAATAGTGATATAAACTCTTTTAAGTTCTCACTTATTCACCATCAGCAGCTTGTGCTGATTGAAAGAAAAGACAAGTAAGCAAGTCTTTTAAAAATGGATTTATTCATGCATTGGAGAAATATTAGCTAGTGCTGCAAACTACTATGTGATTTGGTTGCTAATATTGTAGACAAAGCTTTCCTTGTAGAAACAACCCAATGCCAGATACTTGACTTGACATCCTGCTGAGAGATTTCAAGAGGACTTTGCAAAATAGAAATTAATTTAGAATACCAGAAAGAAGTATAGAGGCTACTATTTAGGCAGACACAGAGCATTCTTGGGACTAGTTTTTTTATTAATTTAAATAGTTTCAAATGCAAGGTTTGTATAGGGGATTCAAAGCCCAGCAATTACATTAGGCATATCAACCCTATGACAGGGCATAATAATCATCATAAATATTTTAACTTTTTATCACGTGTTGCTTCATTCTGGGTTCATTGTCAATTTGATTGCTAAATAAGCCATTGTATATCAAAAAAAAAAAAAAAAGGAAAAGCCTTGAGCTGAAATGTTGATTAGAGCTCAGATTAACAGATTCTATCAATCTCTTCACTAGGGTATGTCCACAGAGGGTGCAGAATTTCTGCTTGTGGCCAGCTCTGGTGCCTTTTCTGACACTGTCTTCCATGTTAGTGGAAAGTGCATTTATCCCATCTCTCAGTTCAGTGTTCTATTGCTGCTTTATGAATTGCACAAAGCTATTTTAGATTTCTTTCTTCTCACCTCTTCCTCGGGAACTGTACCTTACCTAATAGGAGGGCTTGAATGCTCCAGAAAATCTCAGCATTGTAGTATTATAAAAGGCTGATGACTTGAAATACTAGAAATGTCAAAGAAGTGCAAATGAAATTAAATACTGCCTCTTCCTACAGTCTAAAAAACCCCTGAAGATAAATCAGATGAGGTTATTAGTACCATTAAAACAGGGTTTCTTTTCCTAATTAAAGTATCTAGGATGGTATCTAGGATACAGCCAAGAGAGTTTAGGCTCCTTCATTACATATGATACACTACTAGATCAGTGGAAGCCTTAATTGACCTGAAGCTTTGTTTCCTATATTTTCACACATTTAGGCCAGTAACATATCAAGGGAGATCTGGCTAGGGAGGGCTGGTGGCTAAAACAGATAAGGTGTAGGCTATTAGTCAATGGCTGGAATATCAGAAGTTTTCAGCTGGGTGTTTGTGTTCTCTTCCAGGGAAATTTTTTAATAAAACTTCATTTACAGCGGGCTGTCCAATATGCTGCAATGTCTTGTCCAATATGCTGCATTTTAGTATGAGGGTGAAAGGGAACAATAATGAATGCATCCAATTTACATTTCCTTTTGTGTCAGACACAATAGGTTTTGTCATGTGAGTGAAGTTATGGCATTTTTCCACTTAGTGGTGTCTTGCTCACCAAAAATCCCCCTTTACTCCAAGATACTTTGAGCTGTTTAAGAGACACATCACTGCTTCTTTACTTAGATGATGGTAGTTCAGTTACAGGAGGCCTCAGACTAACAGGAATTTCTGCTAGGACTAGGAGACCTTAGCAAAAAAGCCTCTGCCGAGTCTTCTGCACAACCTGATTTCAAGTGGTAGCGTGTAGCTCTGATTTAATACAGACAAGGGTGCAAAGCAAACAAGGTGTATCACTTAGGGTAATTATATCCTGAAAGACAGGATTTCCATAGGTTTAATCTCAGTCTTACTCTCTTCCTGTTTTCAGGATACTGTTCACAGCTGTTGTGAGGTTAAAATAGTTCATCATTTTATCAGGATTATTGAGGGTATGACTGGAGACTTAATAGCGTGGTAGTGCTTTCTGTCACAATTTAATGGTATATTGATCTGGGAGTGAGCAATCATGACCTTCAACCACTTAAAGTTGCTTTCAAGGGGAAAAGGCTTAAGGAGGTTATTTCTGAAGAACTGGTGATGGTGAGCCAGAAGCCATCTGGATGCATGCCCCCTAAACAGCATGGCAACTTTGCAAATGCTTGCCTATGTAATGACATCTAAGAAAAAGAGATAACCAAAGATTCATGACCAGCCACTATTATTACAGGCAATCAATAATACCATCATGAGTACCATTAATAAACAGCAGATTCAAGTTTTAAACTGGTTAGGATTTGTGTTGAGAGGTGTCTTTTCTCACAATGTAGAAAGTGTGCAGGGCAAATTATGGAGTAATTTTTCAGTGACATTACTAAAGATCAAAATTTTGAGGGAAGTGACTATGGTTCAGAAAACCACCATGCTCTTTTAGGGTCTATGCTGTCAATGCAGTCTCTTATTCTACAATCAGTAGATTTCTTTTTTCTGACTTTATTTCTCTTCCCCAGCTATTCTCCACAGAAATTGAAAATAATAGTAGTGAGAATGGTCAGGTAAACATTCAAAAGTTTAGAAATATCTTCAAAAATCTTGAAATCCTGCCATGGAAACACTGACCCCTCCTTTGAAATGCTCCATCCTTACATAAAGAGGTTAGGAATGTGGATCTTGATGTAATGGCGAAGACACATTTAAAAATCAGATCACCTACATACTGTAACAGACAGATGGATAGATGGGTAACTAGATGAGTAGGTATGTAACTAGATAGATAGACAGATAGATAGATAGATAGATAGATAGATAGATAGATAGATAGATAGACAGATAGATCAGGTGAAGAAAAGCGTATATCCAGGTGTTGTGGTTTGACACTGGCCCAACACCAGGCATCTGCTCACTCACTCACCATCGCTCGCTCGCCATCCTCGCCACAGCTGAGAAGGGAAGAGAGGAAACAAAGGTTAATGAAGCTTCATGAGTTGAGATAAGGACCAGGAGAAACACTTCAAGAGCAAAACAGGCTCAACTGAAGTTGCAAAGTGAAATTTACTACTAACAAAATCAGAGGTGGATAATGAGAAGTAAAATAAGCCCTTAAAGCACATTTTTCTCCCCAGCCCCTCCCTTCTTCCTACCAATAGTGCAGGGAGACAGGGCGTGGCGGTCAAATTTTGGTCAAAACTGCTGTGACATGGGTCTCTCTTTCCATGGGGTGCAGTCCTCCAAGGACAGGCTGCTCCAGCCTGGAAGCAGGGCCCTCTCTCCAGCGGGTGTCCCACTGGATCACAGCCTCCTCCAGGATTCCAGGCCCACTCCGGCCTGGGCACCTCCCTCACAGGCTGTGGGTGGATCTCTGCATCCCCATGGATCCCCACGGGCTGTGGGTGGATCTCTGCATCCCTATGGATCCCCAAGGGCTGTGGGTGAATCTCTGCATCCCCATGGATCCCCACGGGCTGTGGGTGAATCTCTGCAACTCCATGGATCCCCAAGGGCTGTGGGTGAATCTCTGCATCCCCTGTGGATGCCCACGGGCTGCAGGTGGATCTCTGCATCCCCCATGGATCCCCATGCGCTGTGGGTGAATCTCTGCATCCTCCCTGGTCCCCAAGGGCTGCAGGGGCACAGCTGCTTCACCATGGTCTCACCACGGCCTGCAGAGGAATCTCAGCTCCAGTGCCTGGAGCACCTCCTGCCTCTCCTTCTCCACTGGTTGATGTCCCCATGTTGTTTCCTTCACATGTTCTCTTCTCTGACTAGGAGCAAAAACCTGTGACTCTGTTTTGATTTTTTTTCTTAAATGTGTCATCACAAAGACGCTACCAGCCTCTCTCATTGTCCCAGTTTTGGCCAGCAGCATGTCCATCTTCAGAGTCATCAGCCATTGGCTCTGCTGGACATGGAGAGCTTCCAGGAGCTTTTCATAGGAGCCACCTTTGTGGATGTTCTGCTGCCAAAAACCAGGCCATACCAACCAATACACCAGGAAAGAATTCTGACTGAAGTTTTGCAATGGTGAATTCTGAGTTTTGGACATAATGGCTGTGGTCCCTGCCTTTTCTGTTGTCTGATATTTTCTTATATCTTGGATTGAAAAGAGTTTCTGCCAAAGGAGAACACTCTACATTTTTGCTTCTCTGTAAAGCTTTGTAAATGCCTCTTATCTAATTTATTGCATTGCTTAATATTGCAGCATCAAGCATGCTGAGTGACACACCTGCTGGAAAAGCACTCTCCTGTCCATTTTGACAAAGGCACGTGCTAGTATGCATTTCAAGCCTGTCAAAAAAAAAGATGAATATCTAATTATTGATGTATTTAAACTCTACAATCCTACATCCTAATTCTAATACAGTTGATGTGACTTTTACCATAAGCCTTGCCTTAAGTGAAAATTATCTTGAATGAGCAAGGAGCTGTAACAACCTTTAAAATACCCGTATATACTTTATTGACTAGAATTCACAGAAGACAAGGTAGTGCACTAAACCATATTGAATATGCATTACATGGCAATAGGGTGGGGGGGCAGGAGGGGTGAGTAATTTGTCTGAAATCGAGTAAATAGCCAATAAAAACTCACCTTGTCTCTATATTGTCCTAGGAGAGGCAATCACATTTACATTTATTAGAAGTAATGATGTAGTGTCCTGCAGATAATTAACACAATAAAATGCTGTTAATTTCACAGTGTCATTAAAAAATTTGCCAGTTTAAATTAGAAAGTGATTAACCCTGTAAGCGAGGCAATGACATTTCCATTCCCAGTCTGTGAATTAAATTTGCAAGATTTTTTTCACTTTGAATGTGAAATACTCCACTGATGTTGTCCTTTACTTTTCCAGGCTCCCACTCTGACCAGCAAGGAAATTCATGGGCTAAACTGTCTGAATCCATTACTATTTCACACAGTTAAGCCAAGGCAGACCACAGGCATGGACGTGTTACTTCCTAGAGGATAAAGTCCCTCTAAAAGAAAAAAAGAACTAATAATCCCTGATAAGCAGAAGTTCACTGAGTAATGAACTTCTTGTTGGTGCATGTAAGAGAGAAAGGTTTTTCCATTAATGAGGTGTCTCCAGAAAGATTTTCATTCTGTATAATGACAGCAAATCCTTAACCTTTTGCCTGGACACTGCTTTATCCATTTACTGTATCTACTTCTTCCACAACCTACTTTAATTAATACCTTAAAACAGGAATAAACTCATTAAAAGAATAGATTTATTGCACAGTAATTTAAATACTCTAACTAAAGTGAAATCCTCTTAAAGAATGTTTAATGAGGACAGAACAAAAACCAAATGAAAACTCAGATCAGTGATAGGATGGCCGAACACATTAAAACAACCCTTAATTGAATAAATTTAATGCATGAATTTACAATGTTGCTAAAAATATGGTTAGTTAGGCACACCCCTAAAAAAATTTAAGATACATGAATAAATTAGCAATGTATAAAGACTATGCTTTAAAGGAGAAAATGTTTCCAAGGTACATAAGTTTAATTGACAAATCCTGTTAACTAATAATGAGATTTAGGCTCAAACACTGCTAAAATTTAATTAGAAATAAAATCCTAAATAGTGTCCTGTAGATTTACCATATGGTCCATATGGTCAGGGTTTTTCTTATTATGAGGAAGTACCTCCTCTGGAAAACTTGTTTCAGCAGACAAGAGGAAAAAAAAAGAAACGATTAATGCAGTACATTCTCCATACCACCTTTGCCTTTCAGTTACATCATGCCTCAAATGACAGCCATGTTCAGAGTGCAGTAATCATGCAAAGGCTTTGACAAAGCCATTGATTGCATTGAATTTTGGTAGGTACCAAATCATAAATATCTGTTCCAGGTGTGGTCTGAGCTACTGTCGATGCTTGGCGATCAGAAACTCAGTTTGAGTCGTCTGAATCAGCATGAAGCAGCCTCCTACAGGGCACTGATAGCCACCTACACTCAAGGGCAGAATCTAGGCCAGACTCAGAAGAAGAGCAAAACTTCATCTCCATTTTTTCCTGCAGAGACAGGGGGTGACATGCAAAGTAAATAATATAATAATTTTTGTTATAATTTTTGTTATCATCTGGATTTGTCTCTTTATTTTTTTTTACAAAGGAAATCACTATTGATGCACTTATTTGATGCAACTATTTAATAAGTTATTATACCAGTATATAAGCTTGCATTCTCTAATATGTTTTATGTACATCAAATAATTGTCTCTCAATCATTTAAGATGTGAAAGAAAATATTAGCTGTCTTTCTTCTTTATCTACCAATATCCTTTTCAGGCCTTGTGAAGTCCTGTGCTCCAACAAATTCACAAATGGATGCAGTAGCAGCTGCCGTAGTTGTAAAAAAACAGAAGACCTGAAGCCAGAGAAAAGTTTAGCTTTAGATTGCTCAGAGGAAAATTTGAACAGCATACACAAAGGGGATGAATGATTAATTTTGGTTTGTCATCATAAAGGTGCCAGTGCCAAAATCCTTTTTTAATGAAGCCTCTCGAACCCCTCTGTCCATTTCTGCAGAGCAGCCTCTCTGTGGAGGTCTCTTCATTGGCTTGCATTTAGGGGACATTCAGACACATTCAGAGAAAACGCTGAGCCACCTGCTACTAACAGGTAGCAGGAAGTAACAGTCCTGTCCCTCTTTCAGATATACAATATGAGTAGTTCACCTCTTCTGTTTCTATTCCACCCATTTTTCTCTCCCCAGGGAGCCAAAAGTCTGACCTTCTTCTACACAAAGTCATTCCCAGGTTTCTGATTGCGCCTTGCTAACACCTGCTCAATATTTACTGTTATATATGCTGTTATTGTTATTCACCTAACAATATTTTCTTACAGACCAGGGACTACTGCTCCCCTGGCCCCTGCTGGCAGTAATTTCCTGGGAGAAGAGACATAGTCCCACCTCTGCCCTGGCCTAAGACTACCCAGAGGTAGTCTGTAGGGAAAAGAATTCTCCTGGGGCAATTCTTCAGTTCAGCCAATTCACTGATTCTCATATAAAAAAGAGATCTATAGAAAAATAATCACTTTATACTTCTCCAAATTACTTGGGCAAAAAGAAAATCTGGTGGTTTTTTAACTTATTAAATTATCTGTTTTCATATTGGGAGATTAGAAAGGAAAATAAATGTTTGAAAGCCACCCCATACAAAATAAGAAAAGTGTGAAGGGTGGAGACGAAAGGTAGGAAAAATACTTTCCACACAACTATCAAGTTGACAGATGTTAAAGCAGGGAACTGACAGTAGTTGCTCAGGTAAACTTGAATGAGTATTCAACATCACTACAAATCTGAGTATTACAGAAATTTTCTTTACAAATATTGTCAACATCAATCTTTTCAAAAAACATCTGATGACATGCTTTTCTCCTTTGTGTACAAATGGTTTTATATTACTGTAGAAATGTTATGGGTAGCACTTGCAACATATAACATTGCAAAATAGTTTGTATTATACTTGTCTTTGCAGATTCATGACTTCCTGGACCATTCATTTTTGGGACACCCAGTTTTTTTGCAGTTTTTACCTCTGCCTGAAAGTAAGTACTTTTTAGAGTCCTTGCAGCTTTTTTTTTAGTTGAATGTGGTTGAAAAATAATAATTCACATTCTCATGGAAAATAATGACTATTTTTTAATATGAAACAAAAATAGCGAGTTTAGATCCCTGAAGTTCGACACCCAACTTTTGCCAAGAGTCTGAAACTACATCTTCTAGCTGTGGCAAGCAAAAATTGTGGTGGCCTGAGAGCAGTTAATGTCACTGAGAGAAGTGGATGAGCATTTGGATACAAAGTTCTTTTACCGAAGCAGACAAATGGTCAAATCCCTAGTGATGCACTTCAGCTCTGCACGACTTCAGAGTCATCTGTGACTATCCCAAAATTTGCTGAGGCCAAAATTTGACAAATTAGACAAATTCTCACTACTGCTGGAAGTGGAGCAAACTCTCTCTTTCCTTGGCTGCTCATACCTGTTTTCCTAGGTAGCAAGTCATATCACTGATTGAAAAGTAGGGACTTGTTTTTACAAATATTGTTCACATTCAAGGCATGAGTAAGAAGTTGAGGTGAGGAGAAAAATGGGATTTCAGAGAAGGCAGCACCAGCTTAACTTGATCAATGAGTCTGAGAAGTTACTACTTAATTTCAGTAGACCATTTATCCATGACATGCAGATTGAAGAAAATGGGTTTGATATTTGTAAATTACTTAAAGCAGTCTAAACCTCATGATTTCAGCTAAGGCTATCTTGCACACAGCTGTAACATTGACTGATATCTTCTAATATTTATTCTTTCACCCATGCAGTGGCTTTTTACTTTCTCTTTCTCACCAAAAATCTTTAGGTTTCTGATTTTAGGAAGTTCACTGTTCTGAATATTACAATGAAGTCTCAGAAAAGCCAAAATATAACTAATCTTTAATTGTATATCAGTTTAACAGCTCTGACCAAGGCTTTAAAAACTGGATACCAAATAGCAAGAATTCAAAACTTTAGTGTGGGCTCTCAGTAGTTGCTTTCATATTCAAATGTCCTAGGTCATAGAGAAATCACTAAGAAAATTAATGGTGTACAACTTTTTCTGAATGCAGATTATTTGAAATTTTCATGGATAGAGTGTAATATGTATGGAGGTATACTTTCACTCTTCTATAAACGGATCTAAAAGCTTAAAAAATGAAAATTTATATTTTACAATGAAACTGTAAACTAGAGGAACTGGTTTTGATAAAAATGGTTCAAAACTCAAATCCTGGGTGCAATTTATAACACACTAGATTTTCAGTCTTGGTTCAGCTGATGTATCCCTAGATTGTACTTACATGGTTAGGGTATCTTTTGGACTTTAAAGTTTCAGCTTGTTTTTACAGATGATGCTAAAATTAACTAAAATTGCTGTGCTAGCACCTCAGAAAAAACATCATGGGTTTTCTGGGTAACAGGGTATGCCTGTTATAATTTAGAAATTTCCATCCCAATTACCAAAATTAAAATAAATATTGTCTATACGGTCTCAGGAAGGAGTGCATATGAGTTAAAGTGACATCCCTAAATTTCAAATTAGTGTGGCCCTAGGCAAAATTGCAAAGATTACAAAACTAAGTTTCATATGAACGTGAACCTGCTGTAACTCTGAGACAATCCCAACCCTTTCCTTAAAACACAAGCTATGACTATATCTGCATCCTATTGTTTACTCCCCTGCCCTGAGGGCATCTTCTTAACACATCTTGTAAATTGTATAAAAAGGTAATTCTTTACATCCTATTAGCCTTTGCCTTAAAGTTGTCCACTGATATTTTCTTGTACTGTTAATAGTAAAGTTGATGAGGGTTCAGCTGCTGGTGTTGTCTGCCCTGTAGATGTGTGATCCTTCAGGTGAAAATCATCACGGAAAAAGTACAATTGATATCTACCTTCCTTGTTCCTTGACACCCTTAAACAAGGGATGGCCTTTGCTCTTCTCCTTTCATTGTCTCTATTTGCTATGGGTCACTGCTGAAGCAGAGTCCAATACTGCCATTCTGTTGCTCTGTTCTGTTGGAATAAAGAACTGTGCAGTCAGTCAGAAAAGACCATTGAAGGATGTGAAGCATGGAGTGGCAGAGTCTGTTCAAGGCCCTTTGCCACAAGCCAGTCACCTTCTGTGCAGTGTGTCATCTCCTTGCAGTGCTGTGTTCCGGTTAGATAACAAGGATCTGACTTTTCTTTCTCTGGAGTTCCTGTGAATATAGGAACAAGCTCCCACAACATCTTGCTGTCTGAATTAGAGAGAGAAGGATTTGATGAGTGGATTGTTAGGTACATAAGGAATGGGTTGGACACTTGTATCCAGAGGGTAGTCGTCAATGCTCGGAATTCTAATTGACATCAATGACAAATGGTGTCCCTTGGGGTCCAAATTGTGACCAATGTTATTTAATATCTTCATCGATGACCGTGAAAAAGGGAACACATTCACCTTCAGCAAATTTGATACCAATTTGAGTGATGCAGTTGATACACCTGAAGGACAGGATGGCATCCAGAGGGACTTGAAGAAGCTTGAGAAGTGAGCCACAGGAGTCTCATGAAAGTAATGAGACCAAGGTGCTGCACCTGGGTCAGGGCAACCTCTGGTTTCAACACAGGCTGGGGTATGATCAGATGGAGAGCAGCCCTGGGGAGAAGGACTTGGGGGTGCTGGTGGGTGAGAGGCTGGACATGACCCAGCCATGGGCACTTCCAGCCCAGAAAGCCAAACGTGTCCTGGGCTGCATCCAAAGCAGCGTGGGCAGCAGGGGAGGGAGGGGATTCTGCCCCTCTGCTCTGCTGAGAGCTCACCTGCAGGGCTGCATCAGCTCTGGAGTCCCAGCACAGGAAGCGCATGGACCTGTTGGAGTGAATCCAAAGAAGGCCACAAAAATAGGTAGAGGAATGGAGAACCTCTCATATGAGACAAAGCTGAGAGAATTTGAACTGGAGAAGAGAAGGCTTTGGGGTGACCTGACTGTGGCCCTTCCAGTCTCTGAAAGGAGCACAGGAAATGGAGAGAGACTTCATGCAAGAGCATGTAGTGACAGGTCAAGTTACAGAAAGAGGATATGTTTAAATGAGACGTTAGGAAGAAGCCCTTTAACATGGGGGTGGTAAGTCACTGGAACAGGTTGTCAGGGAAGTTGTGGATGTCCCATCTCTGGATGCGTCCAAGAGCCAGCTGGATGGGGCTCTGAGTAACCTGGTCTGGTGGCAGGTATCCATGCCTGTGACAGGGGGATTGAAACCAGATTATCTTTAAGTTCACTTTCAACCCAAACCTTACTGATTCTATGTTTCCATGATTCACCTATACACAACATACTCAGATTTAGAATGATTTAATCTAACTTTAGTCAGATTACCTTTTTCAAACAATTCCTCTTCTTGAACATGTTAAAATATCTCCACTACTGACAAGGTTGCCATCATTATTATTTGCCCATTGCACAGATACTGCTGTAGACATTATGGCATTTTGGGTAAACAGAGAAGGACTCTTTGTTTTGGCAAAAGAGAAGAATCATAGCACCCCAATTTGGAATTAGAATATTTTTCTCTTACAGGAAAGTCTGCATAAATATTGTGAGACTACTGCATATCATTGTATTGTGAACCCATCCCATAATCATTTAGTTGTGATTTGTTTCCAGACAAGATATTAAACCATTAGATATGTCGTAATTTCTTCACATTCATTAAATGAACATAGAAAGAACAAATGCCTTTAGACAGGTAGCTCTTAACAACAGTTTGTGAAGATCTCACACATTTCCTACTTTCAGTAATAGTTCATTGAAACTTCAAAGTTCATTGAAGTTGATCTTACTGGTATTCATTTCATAATGAACATGGGAACACTTGTCACACAGTCATAAAAGTGTTGCAGGTAACTTTCTTAATATATTATACTTCATCTCTAATGAAGATATTCATCTATGTTGTGAGCAGTACATTAAATTAGCTAAAAAGGCCTTGGCAGTGCATTCTAAAGTGGGTGAACCAATAGAAAAAATATGTTTGATAATTTCTTCTCCTCCATTACAGGCAAAAACCTGAATTCTTATGTTTAAGTCAGTAAATACTATATATTAGTACCTTTGTTAGTGGTCTCTGAAGGCTCTGTCCACTCTTTCATTCCTCTCTTCTTAAATTTACTAACAAAAGTGTAAAATATATACTCTGAGATACCATTGCTCTTATTCTGCTGCCATTGGCAATGAGATACTTGTGTTAAAATGGTAGAGATTGGTCACTGTGGATCTAATCTAATCTAATCTGGACAAAAATTGAGTTAAGCAGCCAGAACAAACTGGGGACGTTTAAAAACACTTGAAAAAGCACCTTCCACTTTCAGGATTTGGAGATTAATGCTGAATTTCCTAAAGAAAACTTACGAAATTACTGCAAATTATTCTCTTAGTAAATTCAATTCCTTCATAAGCACGATATCTCATTTTATTGTGGCATGAGTTGCTTCTCCATCTGAGAAATTTAGGTTTATGTATAATTCCACATTTTATCATTCCGTTCATTTGCTTCTAATCTAACTAAGCACCATGCTTGTGAGCAGAGAATGAGTCAGTGATTAACAGGTATTTGCTATTACCTCATGAATCAGCTGGCATGAATTGCCAGACGGTGATGTTTCTCCACTGTTTACTTTTTTGTCAGCACCAGAAGACATGGACTACTCATGTCTTGTTCTACATTCATACCATGCAGGCCATGCTTTGAATTTCTAAGCTCATATTTTAATCAGTCTTGCATGAAAATTAAACTTGGTTTTAAGATGAGTTACAAGAAGAGCTGACATTTATAACAATAAATTTCTTGTAGAATATTTAAAACACTGCAGTTTGTTTAAAAATCAGGCTTCTAAAGGGCTTCTAAAATAATTTGTCTAAATAGGAAGTTCTGTGTTAGGTCTCACATTGATATTTACAAGTTCAGAACTTCATTTAAATTTCTCTTAATGTACTTGATTTATTGTTTTTATATCATTATATTGAGCACTTAATTTCTTAAGGAAGATGAGAACTTGTTCCAAGGGACTTCTCACTGGAATAAAGAAAATACTGGTCATGAATGACATGAAGAACAAAATTTTGTGAATGGCCTGTGAATGGCCTACTTCTAGTTCAGCAGCACTTTGACATTTTCTTGGTAAATATTTTATGGTTTCATGTTTCAGTAAGTATATAAACTGTGAGTGTATAAGGTAGTGGTGGTATTATTATTAATTTATTATTATTACTGTTATTATTATCATCATAATAATTATTATCATTATTATTTTTAAAAGGAAGAAATTTTAAATGGGCTGAAAAGAGACTGATAAGGTACACAATCCTATGGAACTCTTCAGCAAGCACTTAACTTTAGACATCACTATTTTTTATTAAATAGAACAACTCATAGGTCTGTTTTCCATGCTTTGCTTAATCAGTATTCAATTTGGTTAAATTATTAACTTAATTAAATTCTGTTAATTATTTAATCAGTATTTATTATGTTAATTAGTGTTTGACATGGATTTATAGAAAACACAGACTTTTATTCCTATGAAATTTTATCTTCGCCTCCTAAGTTATCTAAAGATCTAAAAATATAGAACTATAGACTATTAAATAACAATCTTAAAATAAAATAAAACTGGAATGTATGTGAAGTGAGCAACATAAATTAAAGCACCAACATCTGAATATAGCATGTGCCACCCACTGTGAATAACAGTGGAATAGGTATTAGTTTCACAGCCCACAAAGCTGAGGCTACAGCTTGTGGGCACTTGAATGCTACTCCTCCATTTCATATTTGCTCATCTGTTAATTCTGAATTACTTAACCCCTTGGCAGAACCTACCCAGCCACACAATCATTATTAAAGGCCTGATTTTCTTCATAGGTCTATATATTTTTTACATGCTTGAGACCTAAAACAGTAGCAAATTTGAATAATCAGTTACATGTGGGAGTATTTTTGTTAAAGAACAAGAAAGAAAGTTTTAAGGTTTAACAATATTGAGATATTGTGGAGGCCAGGAACCTTGAGCACATTACTTCTCTGATGAGGTAAGGGTGTCCACCTCTAAAGGTAAGAAGGTGTACAAAATGATCAGCAGGCCAAAAGTGAATATGGGAAAATCAAAGCTTACGCTATTGTATGACTTTCACACTTATCAGGGAGATGAAAATCATCTTCTTTGGGGAGGAAATGGTATAATAACAACCAATATCTCTTGAGCAAATGTAGAGCCACAGGGCTGAGCCAAGGAAAACATATATAAAAATGAAAGTCACTGAAAACCACTCCATAAAAAGAAACACTTTCACATCTAACCAATCACAGTTTGGTAGTCAAGTGACCAAAATCAGTAAAAAAAAATTTAATAATAAAAAAAAGATAAAAGAAGCATGCTAGACTAGAAAAGTCAATCTACAAACATGACTGTCACACAGCATTTTAGATGAGTCAGGCAAAACAACTGTTCACCTACAGCTTTAGGAGGAAAAAAAAGTAGGAAGTGAATGGAATATACAAGAAGTTCCTTAGCCTATGACAAGTCATGGATTTCCATTTTGGCAGCTGGCTCAAGATCTAGCGAAAGATTAGTGTATGCTACTGAGCAAAAGGAATTAGTGTATTTCTCTCATTGAAGATGGATGAGGTCGTGAGGTCAGTGCTTTGCCTTCCTGAGTCAAATTTCATACTGTTCAAACTTATCGAAGATGCACCAGCTTGTGCTGTGTGACCCATTATCGACAGTAGGCTCTTCAGTTACCACTGCAGCAGCAGGAAGGCCTGGTGCCTTAAATCAGAAGCAACAAAGACGAGTTTCACTAATTCCTTTAATGTTCCTTCAAGAAAAAAATGCGTTTCCTTAATATATATTTCAAAAATGGGATTGACAAGACAGCATCTGCTGCAAAGCTCAAAACGTAATGAAATTTACATCATAAAAGTTGACAATGTGGTCATTATATTTAAAACCTCTTGAACAAGGTCCTTTCCATACTGATGTCAAATTACTTGAATTCAAGTGGTGTTATGGCCCATCCTGATGTTCTGTAGGGATATTTCCAAAGAAAATCAATCTATTCTGATGCGCTTGTGGCACTCTCAAAATTCATATTGCAGGAGTTAAGCATAGATCTTCTTTTGAATTTACCATGTTTTATGAACACTGCAAAGATTGAAGGGATGTAAATAATGGCCAGAAGAATTCATTTGTAAATACAAGATAGAAGTGGTGTTAACTCCGCCTTTTCTTCAGACATCGGAATGGACCTATCTATGTGAATAGGAAAAGTATTTTGTCTGTCTACAAGTTAGAATCTGTAGATGATACAGCATGGAAATTTCACTCATTTTACATTTCCACAGTTTTTACATTTTTTGCAATTTTGTCAACTGTCTGGTAACTCTTGATGATTTTCTTAACATTTCACATCTGAAATAATGATTTTATGGGAAGCTCCAAACATTATCTATTTTAGGAAAAAAGGGTGGGGGGAGGGGAGTGGGGGGGAAGGACATTGGGCATGTAAGCCCTCACAGAATGTGGTTGTCTTCGTTCTGGCCAGTAAAAGGGTTATTTTTTCAAGTAGCCAGGAGGGGGCATAGCTAAGACACAGAGGTTATTCTGTACCACCTCTTGTCATTGCCAGGGGGCAGAGAGAAGGCAGTCTTTTCCAGCAAGAAGGGGTTCCTTCTGTTGAAAAAATTGAAGGAGCTGTTATCTATTATTGTGTGTTTTTTCTGTGGGAATCTTCTTGCACCTTTTGTTATTAATATTGTTGCTGTTACTGTTCATTTTCATATCTCATTGCTGTTTCCAGTAAATTGTTCTAATCCCAACCTGTGATCTTTGTCCTTTGTGGCTCCAGCAGGAGTGGGGCAGTGTGTGTTTTTTCTGTGGGAGTACTAAATTGGACACTACAATTCCTAAACCACAACAATGACTGCTTTCAGCTGTATGAGATATTATTTTCTGGAGAGTCAAAACACAAGTGTAAATAATACCTATTTTTTCTCCCTTTTTGTATACAAGTAAAACATAAGACATTTCAGGACCTGTCCCAGTATTTTTCCCATCAATTAATGAATAATTGCTTGTTGAACTGGGATTTGCACCCAGGAATAGACCTGTGTTATTCTAAGCTGAATAGTTCTTTCTGTAACAACTGGCAAACTGATGATCATATGTAGGAGGTATTAAGTCAAGTAAGAACTGAAGACCTTAACAAAAGGTAAACAGAACATAACCAATCAGTTGCTTTAAGATAACTATAAAAAACAAGGAGCAACTGTTTTTCAAAGCATTAGAAACTTGGTTAAGATCTTCAACTGAATTCTAATAGAGAAAACATAGTCCTTAGCAATTCAGATGTCCAAGAAAGATGAAGCATTCCAAAATGAAAATACATGTTTTAAAAAATTTAACCCTAAGCAAAGCCAAGAAAGTATCTTAAAATATAGAATCACAGAATCACACAGTCAATTAGTATGGAAAAGACCTCTAAGATCATCAAGTCCAACCTATGACCAAGCACCACCTTCTCAACCAGACCGTGGCACTGAGTGCCACATCCAGTCTTTCCACACTTCCAGGGACAATGACTGCACCACCTCCCTGAGCAGCCCATTCCAATGCTCAGTCAGGTGAATATGAATACAGATGAATATGACAAAATAACCATAATCATGTCTAGAATTAGTCCAATTAATTGTAGTAGGAGAAAAAAACTATCCTAACCAGAATGACAAAACCTCATGCAACTTTATCTCCATCCACAATTAAATCAAATAATCTGTTAATTGCAAAAAGGAGAAAAATACCTGTATACAAATACAGTCTGTAACATGTGATAACTTCCAATACTATCAGAAAATATTTGAGTTGAGGAGAGGCTTATACATGAATTTCAAGAATTAGAAGACAATACATTTCTGAATTTAGTAAACAGTGTGTCAGCTGGGAAATATTGGTAGGAGAAGTGCAGTTATGATGAATTAATCACTATGAGAACAGTGAGTTAAAAGTCTTGCACTATCTTGGATATATTTTTTTAGCCCTTGTTTAGAAAAAAGACAGTGTTCTGCTTATGAAATGTGCAATTCCTAAAGTGTGTAATCTAAATTTTTCTATAACAATTAATTTACTGCCATTGCAAGTAATATTTATCTGAATCAGGACATTAGAAAAACTGCTATGCATTTACACCTCTTTTTGTTTTTATATCACAGACTAGTTAGTCTTAATCCAATAATCCCTTTTTACTCTGATACAGCATTCTTGCAAGGACTTTGCAAATAAGAAGTCTCATATCTCATCGTGATGTGCCTTGTGATTTGTGCTGCCATCACAGGCAGCAAAAAAACAGGTGGGTTGGTGCTATAGAATTTCTCACACTACATCATCAATTCATTATTTTCCAAAGAAAAAGACACACCATGGTACTTCTCATCAACCGATTAATTTATGCTTTTGCTTTCATTCTCATTTTACCTGAAAATTCACATATACTTACAGCAGGCATTGTGTTATCTTTTAGGATTCCACATTTTTCAGTTGTCGTCTCTGTCCTGCTGCCTAGCTGCCCTCTCCTAACAATTTTTATGCCCTTCTGTCAAATATAATGGAATCTGATCAACAGGATTGAGTCTGAAGGCACTTAGGTTCCTACAGATGTCATGAAAATTGGCATCTGAACAGGGAAAGCGGCAAAGGATGAAGCGCAGGCAAAATTTTTCTTTTTCCATTTTGTAAGCCAGTCAGCATTCACAGAGCCTAAAAAGTTATGGTATGTACTGCCTTTGCCAAGTACTGTGTTTGACCACATTGCAGGAGCTGGGTAGAAATTGAACTACCCATACTTATGATTTCAGTAACACCTCCTACATCTCAATTTCCCTGCATTCTGTGGAGCTGATTCCCACAGAGACACAGGTGCAAGATGTTGCTGATGTGCTGACAAGAAGACCCATTGCTCTCTAAAACACAGAAAAGGCAGGCATACAGGTTTTCTGGCAAATTACCCCACCAAAAAGAGAGGTGAGAATACAGCTTGTCCCATGTCAGCAAATCCCCTCTTTAAACCCATTAAGAGCACTGGATCCCATGCAATTTTCAAAAGCCAAAAACTGCTGATATTTTGTTCTGTAGTTTCTTGTCTTCATTTATTATGTGTTCTTTAGTTCTTGTCAGAAAACCAGCCCTGATTATTTATCACATTTCAAATTTGGAAATAGCTTGTAACCATTATTATAGTGAGTTAAACCACAGCTGATTCTGCTTCCAGTTAGAATTCTAATTTGCTAGAGCTTGACCTGTGTCAACACGGTGTGTTTATTTAAAAAATCTTGTAATGACCGGCCTGGATTTTACTCCCTCCTTCTCAATATAGCTAAAAAATTATAAGCTGACAGTTCACTAAACACCTGACTTGTTTCAACACTTCTTTCAGCACACTTCATTTTTAATATACTGCCATTGTAAGTGTCTTTTTCCTACCCTGTTCTATACACGATGAGGTCAGGTCAATGAACAGCTGAAGCCTCTTTTTTGTTTTCCCCCTGAGTCCATAATAATGAATGTATTGTTTGTGAAAGGTTTAGAGCTGATAGCAAAAATAGAGGTAGCACTAATCTGGCCTTTGGCTGTCAGAGCAACTTGATTCTGAATTCATTGCGAGGGGGTGAGAACCACCATCTCCTGGGTAATAATTCAATCCTATCTTTCTGTTCATTGAGCCCATAGACTTCCTTTGCCACATTAATTCCACTTGAACTATAATAACCTCCTGGCTGGGAACTGCTATTGATAAATCACAAGAGAAACTGGCAAACTGACATTGGAGGTGGCCAAGCAATTGTGCACAATAGGAAAATTCAAAATGAAGTGGGATCAATAACTACCATTGTCAGGAAAAAAAAGTATAGTTTTTTTTCTGATTTTATACAGATTAAGACATGCTACAAGCACTCACACTGCTGGAGATTTTGAATACTCCGTACTACTTTACTTCAGGCAGAATTTTTCAATCAACTCTTAGTTAATTAAATATGAAACAATCCAAATTGCATTAACCAATGCCTGCTTTCACTTCAGTTCACAGTATCATAATAATTCTTTGTTCTTCTGTCTCTTTATCTATTTTTACAGAGTTTTATCCTTCACTCATTCAGGAGCTCTCAAGAACCTGCCCTGGAGGATGCCCACTGTATTCAGTCAGTCCCTGAATGATAACAGTCAGACTGTCAGGAATAAAATCGTCTATGGCTACTTATGTACTGGAGGAAAAATGAAACTTGCAACCTACTAGAGCACATAACCATCTATTGCCATTGCATGCCATCCTCACCTTCACCTCATTTTAAATCTCCTGTTGCATTTTATATGCTGCATCTTTTCCCGAGTGGCTCTGATCTTCAAAAACTCACAGGTCTGTATAACTTCATTTATGCAAGCAATCCAACCGAAATCAAAAGGAATATATGCAGCTAATGAAAATACGCATGGTTTATAAACCCATGAGAGACTAAGGACTTAATGATCTCTTCAAGAGTGGATTTCATCTCGTAAAATGCTCATGGCTCACACAATTCCAGGATAACGTGAACCTTGGTGAGGAACTTGTTCATAATTGATAAGGCTGATCAATATTTGGCAATTCCCTCTGTGAAGTGCATCTAGGTTCACATTCCAATTTATAAAGAGTAGTACAAAAAAAAATCCTCCTTAAAAAAAGCAAGCACCTCGGATAATTTTAAAAAAAAAAGGAAAACAGATTAGGTGGTTGATATTTTCAATTTAAATTTAAAGACAGATGTTTCCCCTAGTAGTAAGGATTTGAAAGAAAATAATTTGAGTTTCTGTTTTCTCATTTTTTCTTTAGCACAACTTAGAAAACAAATATGGTTTTTAAATAACTTCATTTTGTTATGTTTGAGATGGAGATTTCACATTGGGAGTCTAATGAGCAATGAATTTCCAAGTTTGTTTTGAAACTTCCCGTGCTTAAGAAACCATTTCCCACAACCTGTGCTGGTTAACTTCCATTTTTCATATGCCATTTTTTTTACGATTTCCAAATATACTGTGGTAGTCAAGTGAAGTACACATTTCAGTTTAAACATGTTTTTGTCAAGGCTCATTTTTGACACAACATAATTACTCCAATTACTCTGAAAGTTTTATATTTTGGGCTTGCTAGCCATCTGTATTTTTCCTTTTTTCTTAATTCTTTCCCCACCTCCCTTTGCCCCCCCCCCGCCCTTCTTTCTTTTCCAATTCTCAGTGGATCTCAGAATTTCACGGTATTGTTAAGGTTGGAAAGGACCTCTGGAGATCATCCAGTCCAACCCCTATACCAAGGTGAGAGAGCAGGTGACACAGGAGCACATGCAGGAGGAGTTTAAATGTCTCCAGGTAGGAAGTCCACAACATCCCCAGGCAGCTGTTCCAGTGCTCTGCCACCCTCAGTGTAAAGAAATTCTTCCTCTTGATGAGGTGAAACTTCCTGTGTTTCAGTTTATGACCATTGCTCCTTCTCTTTTTTCTGGGCACCATTGAAAAGATTCTGGCACCATCCTCCTGCCATCCACCTTGGAGATATTTCCACATATTGATGAGATCCCTTCTCAGTCTTCTCTTCTCCAGACCAAACAGTCCAAGCTCCCAGAGTCTCTCCTCATGAGAGAGAAGCTCCAGACCCCTGATCATCCTTGTGGCCCTCCACTGGACCCTCTCCAGTAGCTCCTTGTCTCCCTTGTGCTGGGGAGCCCAGAGCTGGACACAGCACTCCAGGTGTGGCCTCACTAGGGCTGAGGAGGGGGGGGAGGATCACCTCCCTCGGCCTGTTGGCCACACTCTTGCCAATGCACCCCAGGATGGCATTGGCCCTCCTGGCCACCGGGGCATTGCTGGCTCATGGACAGCTCGTGATCCACCAGGAGCCCCAGGTCCTTTTCCACAGAGCTGCTCTGCAGGAGGTCAGCCCCAGCCTGTGCTGGCACTTGGGGCTGTTCCTCCCCAGGAACAGCAGGTGCAGGACCTGGCACTTGCCCTTGTGGACCCTCCACCCAACGCTCCAGCTTAACAAGGCCCTGCTGAATGGCAACACCACCTTCAGGTATATCCGCCACCCCCCTCAGTTTTGTAGGACTTATAGGTAAGAATTTCATTCAGTAACATGAGATGCTATTCCAGAGACCGCAATGCACCTTAAAGAGTGTCTCAGAGCTGCTGCCTCTGTGATGTGAGGATGGCTGTAACAGAGAAGTCTTGCTGTGTACACTGATGGCCACATGAGAGCAGTGGGACACGGCTGGCAGAACATCACACTAGGTAACTCATGGAGATTAGAAAGACAAAGCAGGGTGTGTTGAGAGATCAGCTGTGTTGGATAAAGGCTAAAAAAAAAAAAAAAGAACAGGATGAATGCTTTCACTCCACTGGAAAGACGAGAACTACTTAATATGTTTGTGGGCATACCTAGAATGGATTTTTAATCAACAATTCTCATTTACTGGAAGAGTGAGCCTATGAACAGACTCATACTAGTGAGTGACATTATGGGCCATTCATCTGCTTAACTTGTCTGAAAATTTGAGTCACCAGTGAAGGATTATTATTGATTTTCAGGCTGTCTTTGTTAAATGCCTGATATACTGTACCATTCTCTTATGCTGCTCTCCCTCCATTGTCACTGATATTAAAATGAAACCCACCTATTATCTAATCAATCATGCCTGATAACATTTCTCACAGTAAGATGATGTGCATCATATTTGCCCACTGAGACTGAAAGATGGAATTTCAATCACTCAGGAAATGTACATCTATTTATTTATTTATTTATTTATTTATTTATTGCTTTTGATAAACTGGGAACTACTACAGCAATTAATGCTATTTAACAGACTCCATACGAGGCAGGAACTATTGTCTTGTGGTTGAGATGTTGAACTAAACTGAAGAGCTGTCATTTATGCTTCTGGTTTTGGCAAAGGTTTCTCTTGTAATTTTAGCAAAAGTCATCAGTTTCTCTGGGCCACAGCTCTGGCAATAAAAAATTAGCTACAAATTTTCTGTAACTTAAGAACTAAGGACAAAACTCTACTTTTCATCTGCATAATAGGTAACTATGCAAACAGATAAGAAAAGGGGCAAGTTGAAAAAGCCACAGTTAAAGAAAGAGATTTTGTCATAGAAAATAAAAAGAAAAATGTTACAGTATCTACATGTCTGCCTGGGGTTCACCAGTCAGGAACAATCCTCAGAAATTATCTTAGCAGCTCAGGCAGAGAGAGAGAGATGGAGATTTCACATTGGGAGTCTAATGAGCAATGAATTTCCAGGTCATCAGTACCCCATCCTCTTTGGCATAATAAAACCTCAGAAAAATAATAGACCCAAAAATCTTTTGAGTTTGAAGAGATACAAAAAGAAACGAAAACCTTATTTTTGGGTTTTCCAATTGGCAAAGACCTAATCTTGAGTATGAGGTAGCTTGTTAGCAGATGTAAGAGATAGAAGGGAAAAAATGCTTACTTCATTGAAGACCTATATTTACTCTAAAGGACTTGAATTTTACTGTCTGTTTCATACGGTCTTAATCTCAACATATGAGCTTCAGAGTTTTCATACAGTTGGGTAATCTGAGGATACATGTCCCAAGAGAGAAGTTTCTACATTGTCTGAAGAATTCAGAGAGAACCCAGGAGTAAACCCATATTTCCTTTGTATGTAATGCTACAAATAGGGGTAGCTGATGAAAGTAGCAGTAATTACTGTTACAGATACCCTAGGAATATGCTGTTTCAAAAAAATCATTGTAAGTCTATTGTTACAAGCAATACAACTTTCTTTAGTAAATTATGAAATCATTTTGGTAGAACTGTTTGCAATATATCAATTGTATAAGGAGATTTTGTCCTTAAGTTTAGACATTTCCAAAGATTGCTGACATATATCCCAAAATACTTCTATTAAACTATTATTTTCAGTAGCCTTTTATGTTGTCTACATTGATTTGATTTATCCAGATTTCTGTGATTAAAAAATGGAAAATATTTTCTCCGCAACACACCTTAAATGCATTATTTCCTGTAGCCTCTGCAATGAACCAGTCCCCTCAGCTAGTTTTCTCCATTAGCAGTTATTTGAACTTTAATGACATAAATAAGCAGTATCTACATAAAAAGACATAACCAAATATATTTTTATAGCCTTTGTTTCCTTTACTTTGCAATATTGTCTGACATGTAGAAGGAGATATCCTCTTATATTAAATTATCTTTTCCACATCAATTCACCTTATTCTTCTTACTGCCTTTCTTACTGAAATGAAGTGCATGTGAATTTGTCCCAGTCCTTCTCTGCAGCATAGTGATTTGCCCATAGGTGTTTGGAAGAGCATATTTCAGTCTTCTACTGAATGGACCATTTCTGAGGCATTGTGGGCTCCTAAATAATAGTTCACTTCATTTAGCCTGAGAGGAACAAAGGAGGTTGATACCAGGATGTAAATGAGGTGTCTGAAGTTCACACATAAGCTCCATCTGACTCAACTCTTTCTAGGCAGGACTGCCAGGGCGCTGAGAGGAGGAACTTTTCCTGATGGGTCTTCCCATTATTTCACAGCAGAATGTGACCCAAAGGCTGGGTGAAATAATTAGGTCTCTCTTGGATGACATCTGAGACCAGAACTCATAATATTTACCAAAATGAATATGCTGTATCCAAGGAATTTATCAAAGAACACAAAGTTATCTAGGGAAGTAACTGAGAAATACTACTATGAATATTTTCAGTACCCAGTCATCTATACCCTTCTTTTCCTGTGTAATTAATATTTATTATTGCCCAAGAAAAGCAGCTTGTTTATAGATTTTATTTAGTTTCTAAACTACTGCATGGCTACATTTTAAGCAAATTACACCTTTGACACATTGTAAGGCAAAAAGGGGAAACTGGTGATGCATATGTAGTTTTTAAATATAACTTATTTGTTCACAGGGATTTATTAATAATTTTTCCCTCAGTAAGGGGGAAGAAAAGGTATGAGTTCATACTAGAGCTGGAATATATATATATATATCAATAGGTTAAAATTATTCTGACTGTATATACTGTCTAGTCATGGCCTCCATAAGTAAAGAGCTGTTTGTTTTACACGTTTGCAAGAATCAAACTGATTGATAGAGACAAAATAATCTCAGAATTTGATGGCTAAATACTCATTTCCGGAAGAACTCTGAGACAGTATCCAGTGTCTGAAAGTTCAGTGTGCTAAATTGCTAGGTGCCTGATAACACCTTTTTTTTTTTTAGCACAGGAGGTCTGTCCTATTATTATCAAAATGTCTGTAGAAGAGTTTTTTCAGAGCATGAGATATTGTGTCTAACAAAAGCAGTAAGAAAAACAACAATTCAATAATGCTCTTCAATTACCTCTAAATCAAAAAAAACCTGAAAAAAGCACCTGAGGAAAAAAAATGAACACAACCCATCTCCCCATGGGTTCCCAACTAGGGAACCTGGGGACAACATTCATTGCTAATGTGAGCAAATATTTCAGTTCTTGCTATGAATTTTTTCCTGTATTAAAATAGAAGCAATAAACGTGAGCACCATTTTTGAGCTTTATTCATGGCTTTATATATTACCCCAACAGCTCTTATAGCAGAAGAGTTCAGAAGTTTCATCAGAAGGACCACTGCCACCAGGGAGTTGTTCTGTTGTGGCAGGACTGGAGTCAAACTCGGGAAGTGACTGAAAATCAGAAGGGAAATAGATGAAATTTAGACTTCAGTGAAAGCAGCCCTTTCCACACTTGTACGATGCCCTGTGCTTCCTTTTTATTCTGGAAAAACATTCTGACTATTTTTTTCTAGAACAGAGAAAATTAAAAATAGGGAAATTCACACCCTGCATTTTCCTGAGTGGCTCTGAATATACTTCTTAACCTTTTCTCCGTCCTTTTCCCTCATTTATTATGTTCAGATTTGCAAAGACTTTTCAGTGTGTTAATCTTCATTTAACACTGATCAGAGGAACCTCAGAGGAGAAAACGACAGATTCTCAGATTATGTAAATCAGTATAGCTTTGCTGTTACTGTTGCACAGTTGCTGACACTTCGGGGCACAGAGCTTATAAAACACTGTGTTTGTAAAAACAATGCCAAACCATGGGTTTTGGTACTGCAAAGGAGTTAAATAGACAAATAGAAATTGCAGCTGCATCAAAAATAGAAGGAACTGGAGCTAAACTAGCCCATCTTGCGTGGTAGCATTTCATATCTTGTTCTTATGCAGCACCTGTTACACCTGAGTTTGCTGTGCCTGTGGTCCCCTTTGTGAATACACTCACAAACTTGTGGGTTCAACACTAATGTTTAACTGACAGATGAATAAATAAATAAGCCTCTCCTTTTGAAAGAATTTCAACCCTGAATATTTCTGTCTACATTTTACAAACACATTGAGAAAACTAAGAAAGGCATTAATTACATCAGTCCAGAGAGATCCAGCCATATTAGCATTATGAAGCCATGACATACAAGATACAGCACCACGCTTTCCATCTCCATGCTGAAGTTGCTTTCGTCCGTAATGACAGGTTGAGAAGTACACAGCTATTCTTTGAGTCAGTTGTAGAAACCAGCAGGATAAGACATTAACAAGCTTAAAAGGTATTACCTGTCTAGCCCTACCAGGAGGTTTATGCTGACTGTAGGGGTTTCATATATCTCTTATACTTTCATGAGGGAATTAGTTAAAATTGCCATAGTGGAAAGTATTTGATTTAGATTAATCTGGATTTCTCAAGCAGTGGAGACTCATTACTCTGATTGGCTGTTCTACCCATACTGCCCTTAATGCTCTAACTATATACTCAGGAAAAAAGCCTTCAGTTCAAAGCTCTTGATGGATAAGTAAAATGGATCATTATTATCTTTTCAAGAAACCTTTAAAAGACTTAGAAGAACAAACTGAAAAATATATATAAAGTGAGATATATCCTCCAGCATTCAATCTGGGCATGCATCAGGTTTTTGCCTTCTCAGGTGACAAAAATTCTCATCTTGAGAGAAAAAGAGTGCTATATGTTAATCTTTTCACCTAAGAGATAGCCCTGACAATCTTACAGTGCTGGTGTAATTCATGTCTTTTTTCCCAATATGATTGCATTACATGAGGTGAGATGTCCTAGGAATGCCCCAGTTAGTGTACCAAAACACAAGGTGTTTCCATGCTTTTGAACATTCTTAGTGTTCTTCAGTTCTGCATGTACACAAATCAGAGATCTTTCCAGGCATGAAACTGTCAGAGCTATTAATGGGGACATACAGGAAAGTGAGGACTTTAGTGCCAGAAGCCCTTTGTCACTGAAAGAACAGGTTATTCCCGAATAGTTTTTTTGCAAGCTGGTGTCAATCAAACATGCTTTATGACAGTGATGCAAGGGTGAGTGCCCAGTTATGTTTTAATGTCTAATCTTTCAGCCATGCAGGCTGCTAAATCCTGGCATGGAGTAAAAATATCTGGTTTGTTCCTTTGGACTGTGCTTTCAGCTCTGATCTCAAATGTTTTAAAGGAACAGACTTGTGAAAGGAACAGGCACTTCACGATACTGAAGTCTTTCAAGTGTTCCAAAACACTAGATGTTTATCCTTCTTTATGGATTACATGCATTTCTAAGTCATAAGACATCCATTGATCTTCCTTAGATGGTTTTTAAAAACTATCAGGATTATTAACAGTTCAGAGAAAGCTTGACATCACCAGCCAATAATTCTTGAAACTCTATATTTATAAGCTCTGCAATACTAATATCTTAATGTTAGAATTATCTCCAATACAGTGATTCAGAGGCAGATGATCTGACAGAGGAAGCTACATTTTAAAAGTGCTATCAGAGATAATGTGTGGAGTCTTGACCTGATTCAATTAGAGCTTTGCCCTTATGTTACCCAAGGGCATATTATCCAGCATTTATAAAGACATTGGCTTGGATAAATGAATGGGAAAAAAGCTCTATTGTTTACTCAGCAGGAGATGGACTGTGGAAATGGTTAGATTACCCTCTCGTACAGACACACAATCTTATAAACACATGCACGCAGGCACATGCACACACACGCACATGCACACACACACACAGAGACACATACACAGGCAAGCACATGCATAAAACCCTAACAAAATCTCCTCAAAGTCATCTCCATTCTCCGTTGCCAAAACCATCATATTTTAAATATGAGAGACAAAGCTAGGTAATTTTGATTTTTCTATTTTTTTCTCTTTTTTTTCTTTTTTTTTTTCTTTTTTTTTTTTTTTTTTTTTCCCCCGTTTGGATGCAAAAACCCGGGCCTATTTTCGGTGGTTTATATACATGTAATTAGCAGTTTAATTTCCTCAGAGGCTAAATTAGCCCTGTGAATTTATTTAATAAGGAGGAAGATGCAGTGCCAGGGCTGCGGCTGCGGCTCAGGCTCGGCTCGGCACTGCCCTCTGCTGCCTCCCCGGCCGCGGCCAGCCCGGCCCCGGGCACCCGGCCCGGCTGGGCAGCTGCTGCCCGCAACCCGAGGGAGCACCACTCATCTTAAAACCTCTTTTACCGAGGATTCCTACCCTCCCTTTTTCATTTTCCAGTCACTAGAAATACTGCAAATATATTTCTACGCCCATGTTTCGTTTGTTTTTTGGGTTTTTTTCCCCCAGCAAACTCCTAGATTATAATCATTATCATACTAGCCTTGTAACAAAGTCTTTCACACAGGTTAGTTCTATAATAGATTGCATCATGTGCCTGTATATAATCCATAAAGCTCGAGAAAATAATGTCACACAAAGCATCATCTGACATGCCTGAAGCAATCTGATAACTCTTGGTGTGCCTTGTTTTTTGTGAAATCTAATTCAGGAATTATATAATATTCTGCTTTAAAATGTCTTTTAATGGAGCGGAAATGAATTCACGTGTTGCAAAGGAAAGAAATTTTCTCTTGGAACAGGCTGTGCTGACCACCAACCCTCGTCAAACAAGTTAATTTGTCAGCTAAGAAATGGCTTGCAACTCTGATCTGAAAGACTTACTTTTCTAGGCATCCACCTCCAAAATCACCTTTTGTATCTCATGAAATTTATACAGCACCTTTTATTTAAGCAGTCCAAAATGCAGGGCAGACCTGATTATACATAAATTATAATAATCCTGGATCATATTAATGGTAAAATTCAAAATTATTAAACCCCACAATATGTCATATTACTGTATTCTGAGACATTACTTTCTTTGTTGTTTAAATGCAGCTTCTTCTGGTGTGGAAGATAATGCACAGAGCACAGCTATACAAAAAGCAGTAGAAAGAATAAAAAAAATAAATAAAATCTTATGTAGTATAATTGCAGAGAGAATTTTAAAAGAAGCAGAAGGTAATGAGCCTGCTGGAATTTAGCCAGAAATAATAGCCCTTTGTTTCTGGTGTACTTAAGGAACTACAGCTGGCATCACATTGGCTAATAAGCCCAGAAGCCTGGCAGGAAGTGAGATCAATTAATTTGAAGAATTGTATTCTGACTAGCTAAAGATTCAAGGCCAGATTGCATCTTTAGATCTGCACAGTGAGGGACCCTATAGAAACAGAGAGTTAACTCCTGGCAACCTAAACAGCCAGAACCGTGACACCTAGCACACACCTTCCTGCAATGTTTTCATTGGGCTGGAGTCATGGAAAGACTCCATGAGAAATTGGGAACTGTGATTTCCTTTTTAGCCTTGAGCAGTTTCAAGAAGGTATCAGGGTAAAGGTACATGTGGACACTATTTTCTGCATGTGAAGAATTGAGGAAAAAAAAGACACAAAGTCATTACAGAAGAAACAATTCTTTATAGTCTTCTTCTTTTGACAATACATTAAATATGAATCTTACCTGTTATGCAAACACAAATCTGGCTGTCTTGGTGAAAGACTTTACTCCAGAAAATAGATCTCATAGGCTTTTCTTAATTTCTTGATTTTTGTGGAAAAACATGGTCTGATCTTCATTAAGGCCAAGTAGAAATCAAATACCTCTGTGCACCTCTTTCAAATATACAAACTGAGGAAGAAGGCGTCAAAGACTTAACACAGCTGGACCAGAAAATTAATCAACATGTCTCTAAGAATTCTCACTTTCCACTGCTGTTACTCCATTCTATCTCTCAGTGTTGTTCTTATGATCTCTCTGTTCGAGCCTAAGAGCAGCAGGTAAATAGAGTCCCACATTTTCATGGCTGTCACGCCTTTGTGATTTTTTCATCGGTAAATGAACTACGGAAACTGTCTTTTTAAATGAGGAGATAAACTCTAACTGCTATTTTCCTCATCTAGCACAAATAATTCAAATGCAATGCACCATTATGCAGCTCCATTATTCTATTTTCTTTTGTAGGAAATTGACCCTTGGCACCTGAATTCTGGATCACTTATGATTGAAAACAATCTAGGAGCTGAACACTGCAAGGTACAAGGATCTGAGTCATCATATTGGGGAGCAGCCAATAGGTTTCTATGCACTAATGTCCTAAATTTTTTGCTTATTGTCCCAGGAAATGGTGCATGCTGAGAGACAATGCACTGCCTCTGGAAGCTCTGATTCAGTATTGTGAAAGTCAACTTAAAACAGGCAATTTGGCAAGATTGTCAGGTAGGGCTATCTTGCTAATATGTGGCAGCATCCTTGAAGGAAGAACATGGAAAATAAATGTCACCCACTTAAAACTGCTGTTCTGCCTTGGGAGTAGAACCAGATGATAAATGCATTATTGTAAAATGTGGGAGATGCTCTCTTGTAAGACATTGTGTGCAGAGACGACAGAAGGTCAATGAAAGAAGTCAAATTTTTCTTGTTGTGCCCCAATGGTTAGTATTAGGTCGCTGAGGAAACACAGCCAGAAGGATCCACTAGATATTCCAAATCACCTCATCCTATATCACACATTTCAAAACATCATCTTGTTATCTATACATGAGTATATCATTTTTGTCTAACCAGAGCATAAATTGTGTTTTGACAAAAGCAAAAATCAGACTCACTATTAGAAATGTATAATTTTGGGGGTTTGAAATTACCTCGGGTCCAGGCATCAGTTCTTGTTTTGCATTTCTCAAGCAGGACATTGTCTTACAAAGGAGATCTCTCCCAAAGTGTGGTTACTGAAATGCATAGGCATTTTAGTACACATTCCCTATTGCGCACAATTTAAAGACATGTTTCCCTTCTATTCAAAATGAAACCAAAATATCACTGCACTTTTGACAAGTAATTTTCTGATGTTGGTCAGGAAACTCTTGATTTGCTTGGCTTTTCCTTAAGAATTACTTAAACTTGTACAGTCAAGTCATCCTCTAGAAGCACTATTTTAAAATATTCATATGGCAGTACAAGGGTTCTTATTTGGCATTTATTGTTCTGTGTGGGGGCTTTTAAAGGCTTCCAATATTTTAGAGAGGACACTAGTGCTATGAAACTATTTTCTCCTTCTTCTGATTCACTCTGACAGCTCTTAGAGCTAGACATTCTCAAGGTAAGTTTCTGCCATGTCACTTCTGTTGATTTTAGCTGGAACCGTGCAGCAAAAACCTTGGTGGATTCATCTCAGTAACTCTAGATGTTCGCAAAATGTGTGTGTGTGTACACCAGGCTGTACAAAGGGTGTACACTCCTTTTGCAGTACCCATAGAGAATGTGATACATATAAGGAACAGTCTTTCTGACCTATTTAAGCCTTCACTAAATTGAGATGGACTCAAATACATTCCTCTTTCTTCCCACTCACTGCACAATGATGACTCTCTGGGCAGAGGGCACCCACCCCATAGCTGCCTCAAGTTAGATGGTGTCACTGCTTCCATCCAACTTAGAATTACTTACAAACTGCAATAGCTTTACTAGGCCTTTCTAGGCCACTGGAGCAGGCAAAGAATTCAGGGATCAATGACTGGTAAAATCTTATTTGTTTTATGTAGCCTCCTATAGCTGAAACATAGATGTTGAATTTTGCAAAATCACAAGTTTTTCCATCATCTGCACTTACGCCGTAGCTCATCCGGATTGAAAGGAGTCCACTAAGGGTTCCAAGTTCCTGACAGTGAGTGGGGTGCACCAGTGCTATTAGAGCCCACCAAAGACCCACATTTTGAAGCAAAGAGGAAGATTGCAAAGAATGTTTTACAAGGCTGAAATGCATTCCACGGTGAGAAAAACTACTAGGAAAAGAGATCTGTTTTTCAGGATATTTTTATTCTTTAGGAACTGGAATTAGAGGGAGATGAAAGATCACTGGATCACATAAACCTATTTCTAAAATTAGCAGAGAGGGCTGGATCTTGGAGCTGATGCAGGAAGCACTACATATTATCAGTACTAAAAACATTAGAGCCAGATAAACTCTTTCACAATCTGTCACCAAACCTCTTTTGTATCTTTAGTCACGTGGGAAAATAAGAAACGCTACTGGAAAGTAATAACCCTTAAACTGGAACTAATTAAGGAAAGGTCCTTAATTTCTGCATCATTTCAAGTAACAACAAAAATCATCTGTTACTCTCTGCGGTGTCAATAACAAGACTGAATGCAAAGAAATTATTTTAAGTTATTAGAGTAGGTGTGTGGGTGCTTCTCACTCAGGGCTCCTTTAAAGCAGCAGTTTTTCTGATTCATCCACAGGGTTGTGTTATATAATGTCAAACTAAAGTAGGTTTGAACTGGCCTGTCACAAACCAGGTTACAGTCCAGCATAATTGACAACTCAAACAAAGGATCATTATATGTGCACAATACTATCATAGGGAGCTGTACAGGAAATTAAAATTACCCAAATTGCCAGTTTGGAAATAAAAATGTACTTTATCAGGTCTTCTTCTTTGTTCCCACAGAATATGCACAGTTTATTCTTTTCTCAGGACAGATCCAGAAAGCAGAGAGATGAGCCCTGTGTAAAACTCTACAGCAAACTCTTCCTGGTAAATTGTAGTCAGGGATTGCCTGCCTCTGCTTCACAGGTACCGCACAAGGCAGCAATGACTGTATTGCTCTGAAGGAGACCATTACCAACAATGGCTGCAACTCTGACATGGACGAGAAATGGAATTTCATTATAACTGCATTCAAAGGTATTTCAATCAGCACTGATTGCTGCCTCTTTTTAAAGGGAAAAAAAAAAACCCAAAAAAACCTGAGCAGATTCAGAGGTTGTGGGAATCACACCCCATGATTTCCTACTCCCTGATCTTTTTTCTTACAAAAACAGTGCATGCGCTCTCCTGCTTATCTTTTGGCAGTGTTACCATGCAGCCGGAAAGCATTCAAAAGGCTAGATTTTGTCACATAATCTAAAATAGTAAGAAGCCATATATTTGAGGTTGTTGGGGTGGGGGTGGGCCTTTTTTTTTTTGTTCAAATCAACATTAAAACAAGGAAAAGAAATTTGGCTGGTATCCAGAGACAGGTATCAGCTGGATAGGTGTGACTTTTTTATCCATAAAATCAATTCATGGTGTTTTCCCCTCTCCAGACACACAGGTATGCCTCTTGCCATGTGAGGGCCCCATTAGGGAGCGATGTTGGTCAGATTACTCTTGCCTGTTGCTCTTTAGCCTTTTCGTCTGGAGTGCAAACTGTGATGCCTGTGCTTTGGAGGAAAACATTTCCTTTTCCAGCTGAAATTGGATTGAGACCACAAAAGAACCTCTACTAGAACAAGTCACAGTGTCTGCCCTTAAACTGGCATAAGTTTAATCTAGAAGTATATTAATTAAAAGAATACTATAGGGTTCATCAGTAGCTTTTCTAACATTTCCCAGACATACTTGGAGCAAAAAATTATTCTACAGGACTGGTGTTCAGCCTATAAATATCAGTCAAACATTTTCTGTAGCAGTGACCTTAGACATAAAAACTGTGATAAATCCTTGGCTATTCTGTTCTTTTCTGGGTAAACAATTCTTAAATCTTAAATTTTCTGGGTAAATAATTCTTGAATACATCAAAAATAGAGGAAAATAAATAAACAAACAAATAAATAAATATGAAAACTTCTACATACCTGTGTTTGGATGCATGCACATAATTAGAATTTTAAGATATTTTTTATGTATCTATCTAAAGGCAGTGTTGCTACTTTAGAGGAATTAAAGTCCAAAATTATTGTCCTTCCACATAGAAAGCTGAATTCAGTTTCCTCTCAAGGTCTGGGTAGGAGAAAACATGAAGATCACTCCAATCACCTTCCATCATAGATATATAGTCTTGATTAATTTCTCCACCAAACAGCTCAGTCCATTCCATCCCTTCGCCCCGCCAGGTGTAGTTGCACACTTTGTCTATATAAACATGAATGTGTTATTTGCTTCCAGGTTGCTCTCCTCATTGTGTATGCAAAAAAAAACCCAAAAAACAAAAAAAAAAAACCCCAGCTGTGGCCTTTTAGGACTCTTAAAAACCAAAATTGCAGAAATAGGTGGGAGACATATTAGCAGAATTTTCTGGAGCCAGGCAGAGACTGAGATCAATGACCTGGATTGGTCACTGCCGAAACAGCAACCTGGCCTGCGGAGATTTAAAAAGAAATTACTCAATTAAGATGTAATGGCCCTCCAGCCTCCCCAGGCTGTGAATGAGAGCAGACATATTTACAATCACAGGGTATAATAAAACTCTACCCAGTTATATCAAATCAGTGGGCCTAAATTAGCCAGCAACATCCTGATTAGGTGCTGTGCCTGTGTGTGTCTGTGTGTGTATGTGTGTGTGTCTGTGTGTCTGTGTGTGTGGTGTGTGCATGTGTGTGTGCTGGATGATTTATAATAAGATCAGTTAGCACTGTCAAAAGAGATTTTAAAATTACCTTCCAAAGGGGAACAAGGGTGGAAGAGAGGGATATTGAGGTTTCAGAAAGGCTGTTGTACCATCCTACTGCAAAGCATTGCAGTGAATAGAGGTGAAGAAATATTACATTTGTCAATGTGTTTGTAGGATGAATTATCTCACACACACTCAGACACACACATACATACATAAGGGAGGCAAAGTTCATTTTCCATTGAGAGCTTTTATTATGGTAGGGTTTCTCATCACCATTTAATTATCCTTACAGAGGGATTTACCTTTTTTTAAATGAGACTTATTTATGCTTGCGGGTATTGAAGGACCATGTAAGCACAGCAAAGTGGAATCCTCCATTTATCCAGAGGTCAGGGATGATTACAAGCAGGTGGCCCAATTACTCTGGAAAAAATCTTTCTCCTGTCCATGCCTCTCCCCACCTCCTTCTCTTCTCTTCATATCAGGAAAAATGATAATCAGAATTTAACCCAGAGGTGCATAAAGGGAGCTGTCAGCCTACTTGCTTCTGGAGAGAGCAGAAGTACAGTTTGGTCCAAGTATAGTGTGTTCATGAATCCAAAACATTAATCATTGCCTTCATAATACTGCTGAGAAGGCAGGGAAGAAGCCTCTTTTAGCCAGGAGGGCAACAGCAGCAACATCTCAAAGGTGAGGGAGGTTAGAACAGATTATTTTTTGCCGCCATGACTCCACTCTTTTTGCTTTTCCAACCATTCACATTTCTTTCCTTGATATGTGCACTATCTCCCAAACTCCCGGCCACCCTGAAATTTCTCAGCTGACTGCCCAAGCCCACTAGGTGTGACGCACTCCAGAAAGGGCTTTCCATGCTTGTTAGTTCCTCCTGCTGCTGTAATCCTGCAAAGGAAATATTTTTACAGGGCAGTAATGCGTGGCAGACTTCACCTTCCCTAAAATATGGATGAGGAATGGTTTCAGTGATTGAGCACAAAATGAAAAAGCCTTTATACTGGTTCCCTCAAAGGGAGAAGATTATCCTCTATGCCATTGTTACAGCACAGTAAAAAAAACAAAACAAAACAAATCAAAACAGTACATTATATCAAATACAGCTTTTTTTAGGGTAACAGTGTGCATACTATCAGCAGTTCAAAAGCTAGACATTATGTCATTGTTATTTATTAGGAAGCTATTTTTTACTAATGCTAATTATTGTTACTACTCCTACTACTATTGCAGTTTCGCTAAGCAAATGGGAATCTTCATCTGTCCTTTATCTAAAATTTCCTGAGCGTTTCAGGGTCTGCTTCACGAGCTGATAGCAATCAATCACATAGGCAGACAGTGGGTTCAGATCCACAGGCACTATGCAGATCTGACTGCTAGCCCTGCTCTGGTAACCCATTTGCCTTCACCAGGAAGCAATGTCTGCTGCTTGTGATGTACTGATACTCTCTTGGAGCAGAGATTTTATCCTTGCCAAATATGTCTGAGGTGTGCCAACACATACTGTGTACGATTCAGTCTCAGATCACAAAAAGTGATGGGAAAATATGGCAAAGGGAGTCAAGCGATTCAGAAGGCAGAAGAAACTGCAAATTAATAAAGTTCAGCTAATTTTAAAGGAACTGTCATGGTACAAAGAAGATTTACAAACTGTCTATAAAAAATTGTGTGAAATCTCATGTCATTTAGGGAACCCCTAAACAATCCAACAAAACCATTCTTGCCACCTTTCTACATGAGCATTTCAGCTCACCTATCTGCCTCTGGTAGGTGACCAAGCAAAGCCACCACAAGCAGCAACAGCAAGAAAAGCTGGAGCTGGAGAAACAATTGAGGTCCAGGTCCTCACTTCCCAAAGCATCCATAGAGTATTGGTGTATTCCAGTTCAAGTCAAAATGAGTGATTTATTTTCTCCCCACTGTGAGATTTGTTGTCTAAACAGAGTTTAGATACTCACTGAGAGTGAATAGGTGACTTCACTAATTACACAACCCAAGGTGCGGAACAACTAAGTTAAAAGACTGCCAATAAAGTTCAAGGTTAGATATCTGCAACTTACATTATTAGATACATCTTAAAAAAGAAATAATTTCTATCAAATCCTGTATTCTTCTCCTTACTTGCTAGAACTTAGGATAAGCACTTCAAAACTTAAAGAAACAACGGGTGCCTTAAAATACACATTTCAAATAATTTCTCTCTGGATTAAACCCCAGATGAACACAATAAACTAGCTGAAAACAGTTCTCAATTTCACACTATTTTAATGTTGCAAGCAACTTTTACACATGCACTAAACATTCACCTCTTTCCCCTTCGTCTTTTTTTGGATTGTAATTCTAAATGAAATACTACTTTCAGAGAAGATATATTCTGCATTAAAAAATTCAATTACACATATAGGGGTTTTTTAAAGATATTTCTTGTACTATAGAAAAAATATTTAACATGTATTTTCATCATTACAATTTTAATTATGTATTCCATAGCTTATGTTTAATTATAAAAATTTACATAACTATTCATCTTCCTTGTGCCTTTAATCCTCTGTAACATGGATGAATGGCATACCATTTCCTTCCAGAGAATGTGTGGTGATATCATATTTGTATTATAGTGAGATGCACAATAATTTTTTCTAGAACCAAAAAAGTTAGGTACTGTAACCTTCAGAAGCATTCCAAATGTTCCTGTTGTACCCTTATTAGTTAAGTAATGACTCCCTGGTTACTTCTGCAGTTGCCCAGCAGGGCAGTATCAATGTGAGAATGGCATTTGGTCTCAAGGTGCACATGTGCTAAGAAACAAGCTAATCACCACCCACCTCATGATGCTGTGCTGAGTTTTTTTAGCTGTAAATACATGAGTACTACCAATACTCGTCAGTCAGTTGCCCACACTTACATGCTTTTGGCACAATATTTCTGTTTGTCTTTTTCTGCCCTGCTCAGTGAAAAGTTGGAAAGAGTGCAGCTCTATAAAGCAATGGCTAGCACATTTTTTATGAGTGAAATTTATGGAGTAATGTATCTACTTTTAGCATGACTATTGTTAAACCTGGAGATCAAACAAAGTGACACTGAATATATTGCTTTATCAATTGGATTCGTTCAAGTGAAAAATGCTGATCATGCCATGTCTATCCCCTGGGTACAGAAACACTACTTCACTACTGGAGCGGTCGATACATAAAAGTCAAATTCATTATAATTTGTAGCTTTTTTTTCCTTGAAGAAGAACATGGTTCTCAGTACATCAATATCAACTCTTAAATCCACATTGGATGGAGAGTGTACAGCACAGTAATTCAATCTCTTTACACTTAATATGGTCAGGAAGGGAGAATGAAAACAGCCTCTTGTAAAATGATGGAAAAACCAGGATGCAATCATTCTGATGGAGCTGTGCAAAGGAGTCATTTTACACCATTCGTTACCAGGGCAACAAAAATATAGTGAGCCCCATATATCTAACAGGTGACATTTTAGCTAAGAAATTGCTTCTTTGGTATTTTTTCTGTCTATGAAAAACAATGTTACTAGCATTTTCACTTGTCATGTACTATAGGGCAACATATTCCTGCTGACAGGCCCATAATGGAAAAATAGAGCAGTTAAATAGTATTACAGTCTAACTTTTAGGATACATGCTAATCTGCTTTTTAAAGAGACTTCAGACATTTTCAAACACCCTGGAGACTTGAGTGACTGGAAATTTCTGCATGAGTGTATATAGATGAGCAGACAGATGTGTTTAGTGGAAACAAAAATCCCTCTTTCCCAATCTTTCTGATTTAGTTAAAACATGGAAAGGGATATTTGTTTTTTGGTAGACAAATATGCCGCAGTGTTTGTAAATGACCACCCACAAACACACCAGTGCCAGATACAACAAATGAGTTAGTGTCATTCTATTTCTACCAATGATTGCATCAATTATTTCTGGACCATATGCATGAAGGTCACATTTTTGATCCCTGCATGGTTGCTACTGAATTCATGAAGGCAGAAGGCTTGATTTCTATTCCGTAGTTTTACATTCCAGAGGAGATTAAAGATATAGCATGGGCTGTTGTGGGTTTGTGAATGCATCTGTGCATCTTTTTTTTTTTTTTTTTTTTTAATTGCAGCTGCCCCAGGAGTAGCGTGGCACTCTGATACTGGGGTAATTCCAGGAGCTGGTGTTGACTGAGATCCCCCAAGAACTGGCTGTTTCTGTGTCTGGTCAGTGACATTCCTTAAGTAAGGAGTCAGCACAGAGATGGAGAAGTGACATCCACTGACAGGTCACAGTGGTCACAAAGCATCAAGATTAGGAAAAAACTGAGAAATTTGGAGAAAATCAATGTAATTTTACTCAAAGAAGCCTTTGTTTGAGTACATGAGGGGCACCTGCTAATGGCTGAGAAGAGAAATCCAGATGCATAGATGAGGCCAGAGATGACTGACAACCTTTGGTTAAATTGTCAATACACGAAGGGAAGTATTCTTGATATAAATGCTATCAAGCTCTGGGCACAGTAGAAAATTAGTGACATCAGTTGTGGAAATTGATGTAGGACCTAGGCTGTAACATTGGGAATTGTAAAAAGAATAGCATAATAAACAACATGTAAGCACAGGAACTATTCAGTTCAGTAGGGAAACAGAAGGAGAAATATGCAGGTTCAAGAGATGAAGCAAGCCTGATGCTAAATGTATGCAGGAGAGATGGAAGGATAAAGAGTGACACACCAGGTAGCAGGCGAGTCAGATTTTCATGGAAGAGAAAATGAATCTAGGAGGCCTCCACAAGCTTTGAAACACAAAGTATAAGGAGATTAGGGTAACTGGGAATTCTATAGTGGACTGCATTGGAAGCTGTTACCATTTTCTGTACAAAATCAGATCTCAGAGGTTTACCAGGATGAGATTAGCCTCTGTTGGGTACAGAGACAGGCTGACACACATAATGACTAAGACATCAAAGACTGTCCTTGAAATATGATGTTATGGCCAGGACTTTTAGGTCAAACATATATTTCTGTTTCCTATGTCATCTACAGTGATTACCTATAGGTCTTATATGAGTTGACAGCTTACTGGTTATTAATTTCTAACTCCTCAATTTAGGTGAAGACAATTTGTCCCTTGATTCAGTCCTTAGGCCATACTACTCCCTGTGGTGTAGTGATGTATGTTTAGCAAGGCTACAAAACAATACTTTCCTGTAAATGGGAAATATATTGTTCCTGAAGGCTGTTCAGCTTCCTAAATCATGCCCATCCGTCCTCCCTGAGTGAGTAATGGGACTCCCAACACATCACAGGTGGGCAGGGAGAAATGTGTGAGATAGAGACAGATTTCCAGGATTTCCGCATGCCAAAGAACAGCACAGCCCATGTTAGTGGCATTGCAGGTCATGGAAGCTACCAAAGGTTTCTCCTTTGCTTTGTCCCCTGGATCTGAAATCTGTCTGCAGAAATAGTGGCTTTGCTCAATACTAACTATGTATGGCTGTGCATGGGCTGAGCTTGGGCTGTGCTTGTGCAGCAGCAATGAACAGCTTGATTTTGAAAAATGTGGGTTTGGGACACTTAATATCTCTGTCAGTATGAGAAGGCTAACCTGTGTCTTATGAACCTTACCCTCCTGGCAGTTTTATTTCACCTGTTTCCCTTTCTTCTATCTCCTGTACTTGTTTCTGTACAAAGCATTTAACCCTCCAGTACAGGTTTCCTACAGTTTTCAACGTGCATGCACTCCCTGCCTCAGGCCAAGATAATACTTGGCTGAGAGAGGGCTGCACAGTAATTAAAGACTGGTTGCTGTCACTTATGTGCCTTACTGTCTGTTCTTGTCCAAGTTTTCTGAAATAGAGCAGTCACCTTTGAATGCATGCATGTGCTCAAAGGCACCTATTTTTAGCCTTGCCTACACCTCCAAGCAAGGGTTGTGTGTTGACCTACATATAATTTGTGTATTAAACTTTTTTCACAATCATTTAGCCTACCCCAGATTAGACCATTTGTCAATGTAGTGTGTTGGAAGCTGTGATAGTGGAAGAAGGGAAATACTCAAGTAAGCATAGTACACATATGCAAGTATAGACTTTCATATACAGACAATCAAGATAAAGGTGTCCCCACCCTGCAGTGGGGCTAGAGTAGATGACTTTTATGAGTCATTTCCAACCCAAAACATTCCATGTTTCTGTGATACAGATAAAGCTGTCAGGGACTCAAACTGTACATACTGTGTAGTTATGAACTAGCATAGCCTTTAAAACTTATGTATGAAGATGCAGAATTAAGGCCTTCCTAAAAGGAATTTGTCAGATACCCACCTTGATGCAATTTAAAATCTTCCTGTAACAATAAATAGAGGAATACTGACACAAGACTGCCATATGTTTTCATGTTCTAAGTCTATGGGGTTATTTTTGAAAAGCAGAATAGGATTTAATAAAGAAGAGGCTCAAAATCTGTTGAATATTTATAAGCTGAGAGTGTTTACAAGTTCTGAATTTAACAAGATTTGAGAAAGTAGTTAGTATTTTTGAAGATTCACACAAAGAATATAATTTTTATTTTGTTTTCTGTACTCTAGATGGCCCATAATTTTATCATCACTTACAGGAGTGCAACACAGGCAGTGTACCTCACATTACACAATTGTCTGCACTTTGTCTGTGAAGAAAAAGTACTAAATAGATTATAAATTAAAATGAAAACCATACTCCCATTCTCCAAAAATAATATACTATTTAAAAGAAATATTTACATATTTTCACTTCAAAATTTCACCCTACTTTTCATTACTATTATTCAAAACAGTAAGACTTCTTCAGATTTTTCTTTTGTGTTTCTCTGAAAATTGTTTCTGTCATATTAATAATATATACGTCAATTGTTTTAAAAAAACATTCTAAGAAGTATGTAATCTTTAAACATTTAAAGATTTGAGAGCATCATTCAAAAGAAAATCCACACATTCACATAAAAGTAACAAGTTCCTACTTATTCAAAATTCCTTCTCTCAAATCAGATCCCAACAAAATTCTCACAAGAATACAATTTATATCTAGAAGCATTTCTTGCTGATATGTCTGTAAAGATAATTCCTATGTAAGTAGTAAGAAGAGAGCAAAGAAAGGAAAGGTGGAGTCATTTTAGAGTAGACAGTGTCACTTAGGAAGTTCAATCTCAGAACAACATCTGCTGTACCCTAGGTAATTTGAAAGAATGATATGTTGTGAATACATAAAAATAATATCACAAAAATGAGAGTCCACATAAACACTCTCACAGTGTCAAATTTCTGTTATGTTTACACTATGAAGGTAAAATTACTAAGGAGTTTTTCCAACATCAGTCTCTTACTTGTTTTTGCATTACAGATCTGTTCCCTAAGAGCAAGAAAGTTGGCAGAGATCCCTCATCAGTTACTGTCATGGACAGAACAGACTCAGCTCCTCCCCAGGCAGAGCAGGGGCACAGGAATTTGGGTTATGGTCAGTTCCTCACATGTTGCCTCTGCTGCTTCTTCTTGCTCCAGGGGAGGACTACTTACACTCTTCCTCTCTTCCAGAGTACAGTTCCTCCCTCAGGTGACAGTCTTGCTTGAATTCCTCTAATGTGAGTCCTTCCCATAGGCTGCAATTCTTCATTAACTACTCCAGTGTGAGTACCTTCCACAGGGCAAAGCCCCTTTGGAGCAAAATATTCCAGAGTGGATCCCCTGTGGGTTCCCAAATCCTGCCTGCAAACCTGCTGCATCATGGGCTCTTCTCCATGGGGTCACAATCTCCTTCAAGCATCCATCTTCTCCAGTATGGGGTCCTCCATCGGCTCCAGGTAGATCTCTGCTCCACCATAGACCTCCATGGTCTGGAAGGGGACATTCTGCCTCATCGTGATCTTGTCACCATAGATTGCAGGGTAGTCTGTGTGCTGGTGCCTGGAACACACCCTCCTCCTCCTTTTTCAGTGACCTCAGTGTCTGCAGGGCCATTTCTGTATTCTCACTCTCTTCTCTGTCTTCCATTTGCTTCTGTGCAGTAACTTTTTCCTCTTCTTGAACACATTAGCCCATAGCCATTACTATGACTATTGATGAGCTCAGCTTTTGCTATCCACAACTCCATCTGGGAGCTGGCTGGCATTGGCCACATATGGGGGAAGCTTCTGGCAGCTACTCAAAGAAGCTGCCCCTGCAGCCCCACCACTACCAAAATCTTGCCATGCAAACCCAATACATTAGTTGTGCTAGTTGCTCATTCATTTGAGTTAAATGATTTAATATTATCAAAGTCAAACTAGAAGGTGAATCCTAATACTCTGAGAATACAGCAGCAGCAGAACTGTTTCTTCTAGCTTTTTTTCCCACTTCAGTTAATGAATGTTCATTCTTTTGTACTAAAGTAAGTTAAATGTCATAAGTTTCAAAAATTATTTTCAATTCACCACATAAAAGTTAGGGTACTCCTTGCTATTTTCTCTTTGCCATATTAGCATGTTTAGAACACAGAGATACACCTGTAACTGTTCTACAAAGAAATAACCAAAAGCAAGCACATGCTTTTCATTTTCTGTCCTCACCAACTAGGATTCATTGCTTCTTTGCATCTCTCTGTCCTCACTGCATGGTGATTTGATGCTGAGGTAGTCTCTTTTCTATTCAGCTGTCATTCTTCTAACCACTGCCAAGACCTATTCCCCTAATGCTTTTGAAATTATGACAGTGGGGTCCATGAAAACCTTGCTAAGTCTGTACTATATGCAACACCATCCAGCATGGGCAGTAAAGAAGACTGGCATCTGACTGCGGGCTATCAGTTGTATTATAGAGGTCAATAGACTGTAGGACCAGAAGGACACAAGTTGTCCCTGTACCACCCTATTTGGGGAGGAAGGCTTTCCCTCAACTGATAACCTGGTGTCTTATCCTATATATTTCTGTCATCTTGGCTTTTACTGCTAATTAAGAAGCTATAGTCCTGAAAGGTGGGAAGGTGCAAGTTGGCCAATTTACCATTAAGACAGATTTCTCTAAAGGAGGTAAGTCCAGGACAGAGAAAATCTGTGCACAAAGTTGCATATCAGAAGAATGGACAACTGAAATTTCTTGGTGTTGGTTACACCAGTACGGTGCAAACTGTTTGAGATATCAGTTGCATAAAGCTTGATATGGTCAAGCTAAAAAAAAAGTTAAAAGTTAAAAACCAATATAGGTAGAGAGGAGAGGAATAAAGACAGGGAAATGTCCAGTAAATTGGATATCATTTTTTTTTTTAGCTTGATCAATAATAAAAGCCAGTAAGAAAATGTATTTGGTTTGTGGAACCATAAGAGCTTAAAATTAGGGAAAGTCTTCTTTTGATATATTCAACAGCATGTTTTGGTGTGGAAACTGATAAGTGAGAGTGGAAAGGACACAGGATGTCAGGAAGACATGGGAAACTAGTTGGAAAATTTAAACGGGAGAAAAATCAAGTGATTTCTTTTTTCTGACGTCTTTAGCACTGGGTGGATAGACACAAAGGTACTAGTTATGGACAAAGTTGTCAGACTAAAGTGTCTGAAGTGAAGAATCTAAATCAATATTTAGACAACTCAGTGAGTGACCTGGATTTCAGAGACACTCTGTCACTTCAGCTCACACTGACATAGTATTTATCACTTGAGAATGTCATTATTTGCCTGAATGTGATAACTACAAATGTAAATAATGAGATGCCTGAGGTTTGCCAAAGTGTTAATGGAGTTTCATCATCATGTTAAAACCAAATGTTTTACAGATACAATGGCAAGCATATAAAAAGTATAACAACCCAAATTCTTATCAACAATTTAAGATTTTTTACAACAAAGCACCTTTCTTAGAAGCCATGTTCTTGTCACAGGATGTGCAGAAGCAAAAGTTACAATTAAAATAAGTTTTTATTCTTTCTACCAAAGTTTCACCCTCTTTGTGATTTAGTTTCCAATTTGATACTTCAGAGGTATACTGGTTTTAAAAGAGAAAGGCATTTTCTTAAGGGCATTTTTAATTACACTGATCAGAGACTGAATTACACTGAACTGATCAGAGGTATTCAAATACTTTAGCTTTAACTGCTAAGGAAAGTGAAAGCAATAAATAAATTAAAATACTTTAGGGAATTGCTATTCTCTGAGCAGTGGGAGATTGTTAGTGGGAAGCATTGACTTTGACTTTTGCATGGCTCAAAATGAGATTGACCCCAGAGAGCTGTTTTGGAAGAGTTCACAGCCACTGACCACTGTGAATGCAAAATTTCCACTTCTACCTTAGAAGCAAGTTAAATCTATTTCAATGATTGACTGGGTTGTCCAAGCAAATAATCACTATTAGCTCTAGACAAGTTCACTGGCTTTCTGTTTCCAGAGGGTGTAAGAGGTAACTTCACTGGTTCTATGATGATTAAGCAAGTATGTTTAATTGTTTTTATCATATAAATGATAGACAGCTCTTTTTAATCAGTCACCTTGACTAAAGTATAATAACACTTCCTACTGACTTCAGTTGAGCTATATCACCCCACACCAACTCTGAATTCAAGCCCTTTTCCTCAGACATCAATTGATTATTTGGGTTCATAGGTTTATGTTGGCAGAAAGATACACCAATAAAGAGGGAATCATCACAATCTCCTAAAAGTTTGTCGAACAATGTTTATATTCTGAAGATGTTTATGCCAGGTTATCAGTTATTACATCTTTGTTGTTGAGAAGTTTTGTAAAAGGTACCATGGATCTGAATCATTAAGAAAATGATGGGTTTACATTTCTCTGGGGAGTATTTTACAAAGACATGCCAGAGCTCATGGTTTGGTATAGAAAATTAGAAAAATTATTAATTAATCTTGAAAAGAGGAAGACAATGCAACAACAATACACAAATGTGGAAAACACATTGATTCGGTCTGCTAGATATAATGTCCTGTCTTGCTTAGTTAGATGTGCACTTTGTCAGTTTAGGGAATTGTTTGCTTCTTTAGTTCTAAGCAGTTGCCCATGTGTTTTAGTTGGCAATAACTGAAAGAAATGCTTCTGTTGGGAGAGTGTTAGCTGAGGCAGACAGTCTAGTGAATGTGTGTGGTAGAAGTAGAGATGATCAGGAACGTTTCTCTACAGATTTTTTTGCCCCCTGCCTTAGTAGTTTTAGTTTTTGGTTTTAAGTAGTTTTTGTTGTTGTATTAGCAAGACCAAAATGGTGCAAAAATACTTTCCCTAGTGCATGCTTTAGGGTTGCCAGAGCAGCTTTCTTATCACTAGCTTAGTGAAGCAAGTCAATTTCTCCCTCAAGAGAATGAATTCCTTCTCAGTAGATCTCCCAGCCCTGGAGGCCCAGAGAGTGAGACCAGATGGTCCTATGTTTGTTTAGTGTGTTGATCACAAAGTGTAGGCAAGAGCCCAGTTCCACTTATGTCTGCATCTCAGAAGCTTTCTTGGGTCAGTGGCTTAACCAACACACTGAATTTCTTGTGCCCATGTGCCTTCCTGGAGTGCTGAAAGCTCTTGCTGCTGTGCGCTCCCTGCACTGAACTACCAGTCAGTAGCTCCTCAGCAGTTCGCAAAGCAGCATTCTTTCCATATCCAGGTCTTAAATTCCTTCCCAAAACCTTCAAAGGAGGTAGCAATTACTGTGACAGCAATGCTTGGTTGATGATAGTCAGGACAGGACCACCTTGTGGGTTTATAACTCCATGTAGGAAACACTAAAGCATAATAATTCTCAGCCACCATACTCTTGGGGATATATTCACCCAAGAGCAAAAAGTTGGAAGGCTCCAGTATTGTAACTAATTCTATGTTCCATCCAGCTTTTTAAAGCCAAAATATGAAAATATTCTCCAAGCTCCCTATAACGGGGGCCCAAACCAGCATGATCGAGTGAGCATTCAGAAAAAATTGAGGAAAAAATACCAATTCAACAAACAAAACAAATAAATAATAAATAGAATCCACAAACAAACAAACAAAAAGAAATAAACAAAAAAATCCCCACCACAACTAACCAACAAAAGAAAAATTCTGAAACAGAATTGAAAGGGCTGACATGACATGGATTGCAGACTAGAGGAAAAAAATGACAACATAATTTGTCATATAGAGAAAGGGCCAGGGAGGGCACAAGCACTGGTACTGGGTGTACTCTGTGTTCAAAAATACTTGGGCAATGTGAACAGACAGGTTCAGATGTTGGTCCCGTTTTCTTTTAGCTGTTAAAACCATATGCACAATGTGCTTCTGTGTACTGTCATAAGTCAGCTAAAACATGTGTAAACATATGCTACATCAGTCATTAAGGAGAAGGGTATAATTACACTTTTAAAAGTGGCAAAGCATTTTGAAAGTAGCATATAATTTTCCAGAGTGGGAACCTTTATGAAATATATCTTTCCCTGAGTGTTTATACAGTCTGACATCTCTGGGTTTTTTCAGATCAAGAGACCCACTGTGAACAAGCAGGCTTCAGACAAAGAAGGCAATTTGTTCTTTAGCTGCCATTTCAGTGAGAGACAGCAAGAGAGAGGGGGAGAAAGAGGGAGAAGAGAGAGAAGAAGGGCACATCCTGTTACTGCACACAGTTCAGAATTAGATGGGATCTGGCAAAATTACCCTGGAAGGACTGTTAGGGGTGCCTAGTGTCAGAGTGCTGCTGTCACTGCTGCTACATTAAAATCTTATCTTTTTATCTTTGATAGAGTCAAAGAAGGGTATGAAGCTTTACTTTTAATCAAATTAAACAGGCTCACTGTTCACTTGGAAGCAATTGCATCATGTAGTCATAGTGGGAAAAAGGCAAAGCAGGAATATGCCAAGATCCTACCAAATGCTCGTTTCCTTCTTTTAGTACAACCCCTAAATGTGAGAGATATGCAGAGTGGGCCGAAATAAGTTTCAAAATCTGAATACCTTCCCTCAATTAGTTTTATAATTTCTATTAGGTTTTTTTTCAGAAATGTTATCTTAAATGCTTTTAAATTTCTGAAAAAAACAAAGACTGTAGATTATTCTGCCTACTAAATCCAGATGAGCCATCAGGCTATTTTGTTTTAGGAAGTTACCACTCATGAACTGAGCATTACGATAATAATTTCTTCACTTATTTAATACCTACAATGACTGCAATACAGTGAGATCTCAACCCACAGTAATAAAGTAACATTTCCTAGTACTTGCAAGAGACCAAACCCATACACAATGTGCCTCATTCAGCTGACATAGATCTGAAAGGGATGAGGAGATTATAAAATTACTATCAGTGAACACTGACACAAACAATGCTAGGATGAATCCCAATGCTCCTTCTCTTTCTGAAAAATTATATTTGCCTCAACAGTTTAGTCTATAGAAGGAAGAAAATAATGGTTCAATACATGTTTTGTGAAAATATGGTGGCCCACATCTCTTTCTCACCATCCATGTTGGTCACAGAAATTCTACTTCAGGTTAATTTATGTCTGCCTGTACAAGAATGAAATCTATATAGAAGACTCATAGAAGTAAATACAGAATAAACATATAGATAATAACATTGAGTTACAGTAAAAAACAAAACAAAACAAAATCAATAAATCCCCAAAACTTTGAAAGTTAAGAGGTATCTGAAAGTATTAGATATTTATGCTTCATTACGAAGTGTGAAGGGAGTTCTCTGAACTTGGGTCCACAAGCTTTCTTATCTCTAGATATTCACAAATCTGAACACAAAGACAGAAAATGCTGCAATTCTGTAATACTCTCCAGAGAGACCATCCAGTTTTCAGTGTTCCGTTCTGTTCCTGACAATTTCAGCCGTGTTGGAGCTTGAGGCTGGGAAATTTGACAATCTGTGACCCCATTTTACAATCTTATTTTCATTTCTTTCTTCAAATTCTTGCAAATAGTCTGACTTTGTGAGAACATTTTTCCATAGTACTAGAAGAATTTGCCCCAATTTCCAAGAGTGCATAGAAATGTTCCAATGTATAGAAAGTCAAGTATAAAATAAAATTGTTTTTAATGTCATGTAATGGTAATTTCAAGGAAAGTTTATATCCACGACACTCATGTTGTAACTATGTTAACTGTTGTTTAATTTGAATTTATTTCTTCATCACACTCCTTTGAATTTATCTCATTTTCTCCTTATAGTAATATTTGCTTTTAGTTTTGCTCTTGCCTTATGCCAAACACTCACTCAGTATGTCTGAACACATGGGATACATGCATAGTGAAATGTGTTGAAGTTTGTATTGCATTGCATAGGCCAAAGATTTGGATCACAGATAAGAAGATTGTGTGGAAAGAATAATGCAAATTTCAGTTTTGTCAGGGAAGAAATGAGTAATTTCATATATAAAACCTGTAGCTCTCTAATCCACGCCATCTCTTATTATTCAGTATGCAGGCCTGAGTCCAATAAAAATGCTGCACTTGTGCTTAAATTCAATCCTGATGATTTATCCCACTGAATTTAGCTACATTATACCTACAATCTCTGGCAGATTAGGAATTTCTGTCTCAGCAGCTTTCAAAGTTCCCAGTCAAAACAAGACTGAGCAGTAGGAAAGTAGTCACTTGCATGTTTTTTCTGATCAACTACTTGAAAAAATTAATTTAAAAAACCACTGTAGACAACAAGAGACGTCCTAGAGACCCTCATGCTGCGAGTGAGATTGAAAAACAGAGGCATATAATCTGACGGATAATTTCTTAGGACTGGGTTGGGCAACAGTATTGTAATGTGCATTGGATAGGATGTTGCAACAGATTTTCCTTAAACTGGTTTTTTACTCTGACCTTACTGAACTGCACCTGTTAGATTTCTTCACTAATATTGATCCTGTCACAGACAAAGCCAAAAACATTGTAGCTACTGAGAGCAAATTAATAGAAGCTTATATGCCTGAATAGAGATTTTTTTTTTCCTCCAACACAAATTTAGCATATTATTTCCACTGTCATGAAATACACAAGGTGCTATGTGCAGAATATTTTCTAAGCTTGTTAGTCTTTTGGTTTTTAGCGTAACTAAATTGAGTTTTATTACTGCGAGAAAAAATAATTTAAGTTGTTATTAGCTCAGAAAGTAATTTTAAATTTAGAATCTTGAGAGCTGGACTCAGTGACCTTTATGGCTGCTTTCCAGCTTGAGCTATTCAATGATTCTGTGATCTTAATTTTATAATTACCTTCATTTCAATGGAAATCAAATAATTGGTTTATAAAATTTCAAATATTTTTATTGTTTTAAATATTTCCATTTGTAATAAATAATGATGGGCACAATGTTGAGCTCACAGACAACAATGTCCTCTGGATCGACAGTTAGCACTGAATGTCATTCTGGGTAATTCTCTGAAAATGTCAATTTAGTGCTCTGCAGCAACCAAATAAGCAAATAAACTTTGGGACTATTAAGACATGAACATGAAATGGAAAGCATTCTTATAAGTCTTTGGTAAGGTCACATTTTTTTTGCAGAGTGGTTCTGGTCTTATAGTCCTCCTTTAAAGTAGACAGCAGTACAGAAAATGACATAAAATGCACTAAAGGTGATGAGAGATAGGTATCCCCATGACATAAAATAGGTAAAGTGGGCCGTTTTTTAAAGAATGCAGTAGGGTAAACATTATTATAAAGGTTGATTAATTTAATTCATGGAGAATATAACAAAAGAACGATTATGCATTACATTAGCATTACATCAACTCTACCAAAACTGAAATATTTGTCTTTTCTTTAATTCTTAGTTTTAATAGTTCTCTGTTTCCCAACTTTCCATGTCACATACACTGGAATATGTCATCTATCTATCAGATCTCTCCCATGGTTACAGTGACCATACATGAATGCTTGTTTGAAAGGGTTTTTTTCATGACAATTCAAAGGTCTCAAGTCAATGTGATTTTTGATCCTTCACTCATCTTTAAAAGATTACTGTACCAATAAAAAGTAATGTAGTGATGAGGTTAAGTAGTGCCATCTATTTTAAACTAAATTGTTGTTGCTTCTTTAAATCCTGCTTACTTGCCATGCAACTACACAGACTTTTCCTAGATCATGATTTATTTGCCATTGGAAAAAATTGTCTACAGACATTCTGTCAAAAGGAACCAAAATTTGAAGCTAATCTCTGGATCTCCTGTGTGCAAAGGTCACTTTTTGTGACTTCTCATTGTTCTACTTGGCAACATGCAAGAGTGTAACAATATCCACCATCATTATTTAATTATTGGTGTAGATGATGGGATCTGTCTTAAAGGGGACCTGTAATTAAAAAGACCACTGCACGAAATTTAAACCTTACACAACTGTTTTAATCAATTTCATTATAACACATAACAGGAATTTAATTGCTCAGATGATAGAGTTATGGCCTTTTTATCCAGGATTTAAAAAATTCTCTTAGGCCATAAATTATGTATTTCCCAGGTGCTCTGGCTCATTTTCAAAAAAGCAGCCTATCCTTAACAAGGCAAACCAGCAATGGCAGCTGCCTTACACTGGTGAAGCAATAGCATTCATTTGAAAGATGACTAAGTAGAGAAGAGATTCTAAAGAACAGTGATGTATACAAACTGCAATCAAAAATAAGAGCAAATTGTCTAATTTTTTCTTACCTGATTTCGTCATTTGTCATTTGACGTCATTTCGTCATAACTAGCTTGGAGCATCACTTCAGCACTGCAGTATCTTGACTCAGTGCATAATAAATTATATGATGAACACCGACCATGTTCTTTTATTTTTATCACCTTCTCAGAATAAAAATGTTATGTGTATTTGTGGCGTTGTGTGTTTTAAAGTTATTATTTGAAGTTGTTGTTAATTATTCTTTGATAGTTAAATAATGGTTTGTTCCCTTCCCCCCATGTAATCCCCTGTAATGGTTCGTCCCGAAGTTGTTTTTCCCAACTCTTCCCGCCACTGGCCTGTCCGTTAAAGTGGGATGTCCCCTGTTCCTCCCCCCAAATCCTTATTTAGTAATGTCAGTCTTTGTGGTGCTGCCTCCTACCCTTGTCAGTTATGTAAACCCCCCCTACTTTTTTCGAGAGAGTTCTATGTCTCTCATCCCTAGCTTGTATTATGATTTGCTCCCGAGGCTTCCTCCCTCCCCCTTGTGCTTCTTATTGGTTATTTTGTATTGCATCAGCTTGCCTGTACCCTCCACTATTGGTTCCCTTGTATTTCCACAACCCCCGCCTCCTCACTTTATAAGGGCTAGCCGAGACCCTCCTCTTTTGACACTTGTCCCTGGACCCTCCTTGGTTGTCATTTGTCCCTGGATTTTCTCTGGATTAAAGGCACCTTGGAACCCAAACAAGTGTACCTTCTTTCCTTCCTTCGTTTCGGAACCTCGTGTCTCTCATCGCACCAGCCTGCGCACCCACGCCACGGCTGTCACCGCTACCTGGCAGTCCCGACGGGAACCTGGGAGCGGCCAGTCTTGTGGCACCCCTCTGCGGTCTCGCAAGGAGCAGCTAGCTGGCGCCCCTTCACTCAGATCGACCGCAGCACGTGAGAGCCACAGTTGGCGCCCAACGTGGGGCTTTCTCTGCCGTCTCTACCATCGCTGGCACCGTGCTCGACGCCGCAGAAGACAGACGTTAACGCGCAGAAGAAAGCCTCCCGGAGAGAACTTACCTTCTGGGCATCGGCCCGTTGGACTTACAGTTCCTGGCAGCACCAACGCCTCTGTGTGAGCGCGCCGACTTTTGTCCGGTGGTGCTCCCAGGGGACGAAGACGCCACTCTTCCCTGAGTGAGTGGAAGAAACGTCTTCGGGACCGAGGACCCCCACTGCCGCTTCTGTTTCGCCTGCCAACGGTCTGGTAAGCTCCCCGTTCCCTTACCCTACCGTAGGGGGGGCTACCAGGACTCCCACCGGTGGTTGGTTGACTCCTTTTGTTCGATTTTATTTTATTCCTTTCCGGCAGTGGGTGGGTGGAAGTTTGAGTGGGAGAGATGGGTGTCCGCCTCTCCACTCAGCAGAAAGAAGTATATACCCTAGTTGTGGGATTCCTCAGGGAGGGGGGTGGTTCGTTTTCGAAGGGTTTGACAAAAAGGTTTGTTCATTGGATGTTTTCTAAGTTCCCCCAAATATCACCAGGTGATGTTAAGAAGTTGGAATTTTGGAGGACTGTAGGTTGTGTGTTGTCTGAGTGCACTAAGAGGAGTGATCCCACAATCAGAGAGGGTTTTATGAAGTTGTTTCTTTTGGTTTTTGAGGTTGTTAAGAGGCATGATTCTGATTGTGGGGGGGAAAGTAAAAAATATCCAGCGACGCAATCCCCAGTTCTCCCTCAACCCCTTTCCCTGCCCTCTTCTCCTAATCCCTCACTCCCTACACTGGGTGGACAGGGGGGAGCAACCCGTCCACCGCAGACGCAGGGCTGCTGCCGTCTCCCTGGCTCCCTCCGGTCCCCCCGGTACCCTCGCCCTGGCGGTACTGGCCACACTGCCGGGGACCTCACCCTAGACCCTCTTCCCAACTCCCCTTTTCCCGTAGTTAATTCTTATGCTACCCAAGGTTTCTTTAATCCTCCTAACCCTTTCCTCACCTATCCTGGAGAGGTGCCACAAAATGGCGGCAATCCTCAAAATGGTGGCCGCCACGTGGCGAACGCTTCTCCTTCCCAGAATCCATTCCTTCCCGCGCTTTCCCCAAACCCCGCCTTCCTTCCCTCAAACCCTTCCTCTTCCTCTGCGACCGTCACTTCCGTTTCTCCCACGGTTGCCCCTCCTCCTCAACTCCCTCCTACTTCCGGTGATCCCTCCCACTTTCCCATAACATCACCTGCTGACTTGACTCCACCCCAAAGCTCCGCCCACTCCCTTCCGGTTTCCCACCCTCCCCCGTCTGGTTCCCACTGCAACGTGGGGATCCGGGGGAGAGGGCCTGGGAAACAGGAACCAGTTGGTGACGAGAATCCCCTGTTCGTTGCTCTGGTGACCTACAATGCGAGAGGGAATCCCAGATGGGAACCCCTCTCGTTCGATAGCATAAAAGACGTTTGTAAGGCTAAGAGAGAATTCGGCCAGAAAAGTGAATTTTTCAAGAGCGTTTTGAGGGCAACATTTACTAACACAATGGTCCCTGCCAATTTGAAACGTCTATTTAGTTGCCTGCTCCCTCAATCAGAATACAAATTATGGGAGAGGACATGGAAGAGGTTAGCAGGGGACCTTCTTCCAGAGATTTTACAAACGGACTCTTGTGCTACGGACATTGAGGGTAACGACATCACCTTAGACCACCTTTTTGGTGAGGGTGATTGGAGCAAGGCACAGAAACAAGCTGGAGGGATTCCGAAGGAAGTTTTAGATTATATCAAAGATGCGGCAGAGCGTGCATTTTTCAGTATGCCATCCAAAGAACCCGCAATTCCTTATATTGCAATAAAACAGTCTCCTGCGGAGCCTTTCTTAGATTTTGTAGATAGAGTCAAGTCAGCAGTGGAGAAAAAGGTAGAAGATCCTCAGCTGCAGGAACAGCTCATCCTTGAAGTAGTTACCACAAACGCCAACGACGTGTGTCGGCGAATCATCCTCGCCCTACCTGCGTCACCGCCTCCAACCCTAGACCAGCTCATAGAGGAGTGTACCAGGAAAGCGATGCTCGTCATTGAAGACATCGTCAGGGCCAATCCAACTACCGACCAGCTTGCAGCTGCTGCCTTTACACCGCCCAGGAAGCCTACCTTTTCCGCGGGAGCTCCTTTACCACCAGGACACCGCTGTTTCCATTGCGGACAGGACAGTCACTTTATTAACCGTTGTCCATTCTTGGGTAGAGCACCACCAGGAGTAGAGGGACAGGGGGGAGAATCTTTACCATCAAAAAACTAAATAACGAGCGCGAAGATGCCCCGCGCGGCGACATAAGTAGGGTATGCCGCGGGGACATGATAGACACCAAGCACAACAGTCGAGTTTCCACCAGCGACTGTCGTGCTCCTTACCGGCTGAGACTCACTAAACCCATTTTCTTCACTTCGCAGGACTAGCATATCATTTGACCTGAACCTGAGCTTCTTTCCCGCATCCAACAGGCGGAAAACCATCACCGCGCGTCATCACTAAATTGCAAGTACCTCGTTGTCGCGGACACCAAATATGCTCCCCTCGAGATTGAAGTAATTCCTGCGATTTTACTACCCAAGCAGGATTACTTCACTCTCTGGGTGCGCTGCGTCCATCCCCCCCTCTTCCTTCCGGGAGACCAGATTGTCGCTCAGGCAATTCCCATCCCTCAGTTTGTGAGCGATGATCTGGACCTCTCTGTTTTTTACACCGAGGTGTTGGGAGAGGAAAAGCCCCTCGTGTGGTGTGGCCTTAAGAGCGAGAGGCATTCAATACAGCTTCAAGGGATGATGGACACAGGGGCAGACGTGACGGTCATTCCTCCACACAAGTGGCCGCCACAGTGGGAGTTGCAACACGTGGGCAGCACAGTTCTAGGTGTTGGGGGTTCACAATTGGCACGGCGAACAAAGAGCATAGTCCAAATTACGGGGCCAAATGGGCAATTAGCGTCTGTACGCCCATTTGTTTTGAATTCAAGGTTTACCCTGTGGGGAAGAGACGCCATGTCCCAGTGGGGGGCAAAATTGGACATACCTGTCCCTCAAAATTTTTAGGTGCGGCCACTGAGGAGCGCCCTACCATCAGACTTAATTGGCTCACTGATACACCAGTCTGGGTAGAGCAGTGGCCGCTGAATAAACAAAAGTTGAGAGCACTCACTCAGATCGTTGAGGAGGAATTGGCCAAGGGCCACATAGTTGAGACCAATAGCCCTTGGAACTCCCCGGTTTTTGTTATCAGTAAACGGGGAGGAGACAAGTGGCGCCTCCTCCACGATCTGAGGAAGATAAACAACGTCATCGAGGACATGGGGTCCCTCCAACCAGGGATGCCTTCCCCATCTATGCTCCCCCAAAATTGGCAATTGGCTGTAATAGATATCAAAGATTGTTTTTTCCAGATTCCCCTCCACCCAGCTGATGCACCACGTTTTGCCTTCTCTGTTCCTTCCATCAACAGGGAAGCTCCCATGAAGCGCTACCACTGGCGTGTTCTCCCGCAAGGGATGAAAAACAGTCCTACCATCTGCCAGTGGTATGTCGCGAATATTCTGTCCCCAGTGGGCCAGAGAGAGAGCGACTGTATCATCTATCATTACATGGACGATGTCCTTGTGTGTGCCCCCGACAGCGACGTGCTTGCACGCGCTCTAGAGGACACTATCACGACCTTATCGACGACTGGATTTGAGTTACAAAAGGACAAAGTGCAGCACCTGCCACCTTGGAAGTATCTGGGACTTCAAATTACCAACAGGACCATTTCGCCCCAGAAAATCCTAATCAATAACAACCCTAAGACATTGAGAGATCTGCATCAGTTATGTGGGTCCTTAAACTGGATCAGGCCCTGGCTGGGGCTCACCACGGGGGATCTGTCTCCTCTCTTCAATTTGTTAAAGGGGGGAGAGGAGCTGGATTCCCCGAGGGTCCTGACCCAGGAGGCCAAGACAGCCCTCGAGAAGGTCCAATCGGCCATCACAGCACGGCAAGCCCACCGATGCCGTGAGAACCTCCCTTTTCGATTTATCGTCTTGGGTAAGTTGCCACACCTCCACGGGCTCATCTTTCAATGGGACAGTGGCCAACGGGATCCCCTCTTAATAACAGAGTGGGTATTCCTCGGTCATCAATTGTCCAAAAGCATCACAAAGCCACAAGAGTTGATGGCCCAGTTGATCATGCGGGCCAGGGCGCGCCTGCGAACGCTGTCGGGGTGCGATTTCACATGCATCCATCTCCCCATCAAAACATCTACGGGGAAGATGACGAAAGAGACCATTGAACACCTACTTAGGGAAAATGAGAGCCTGCAATTTGCCTTGGACAGTTACACCGGGCAAATTCTTGTAAATCATCCTGGCCACAAATTATTTAACACCGAGTTCAATTTGATTCCAAAAGAGATCCAAAGTCGACATCCCCTCAAAGCACTGACAATTTTTACCGACGCATCTGGAGGTTCCCACAAGTCGGTGGTGACTTGGAAGGATCCTCAAACTCAGCAGTGGGAAACCGATGTTAAAACTGTGGAGGGCTCTCCACAGATTGCTGAGTTGGATGCAGTCGTCAGGGCTTTCGAGAGATTCCCTGAACCCTTTAATCTAATTACAGATTCGGCTTATGTGGCAGGCATAGTGTCCCGGGCAGAAAACACAGTGCTCAAAGAGGTCTCGAATCCCATCTTGTTTGGCTTGCTCTCGAAGCTGATATACTTGGTTTCCCACCGAGAGCAACCCTTCTTCGTCATGCATGTGAGGTCGCACACCGATCTCCCAGGCTTCATCGCGGAGGGCAATCGCAGAGCAGATACCCTGGCCGCACCTTTACAACTGGCTGGCCAACCTAACATCTTCCAACAGGCCAAACTAAGCCATCAACAGTTCCATCAGAATGCTCCAGGCTTGGTTCGCCAGTTCCATCTTCGGCGTGACCAAGCCAGAGCAATTGTGGCCACATGCCCGAACTGCCAAAAGTCAGCATTACCATCGCTCGCCTCGGGGGTAAACCCTAGAGGTCTCCGCAGTTGTGAGGTGTGGCAAACAGACGTCACACATATACCCGAGTTCGGGAGGTTCAAATACGTCCACGTCTCAGTGGATACCTTCTCGGGAGCCGTCTTCGCCTCGGCCCACACGGGGGAGAAGGCAGCTGATGCGCAAAAACACCTCATTCATGCTTTCGTGGTCCTGGGAATTCCATCCTCCATTAAAACCGACAACGGCCCAGCCTATACTTCCAAGGCGTTCGGTGAGTTTTTACAAAGTTGGGGAATCCAACATCGCACAGGCATACCGCACTCCCCCACCGGTCAGGCCGTGATAGAGAGAACACATCAAACTTTGAAGCAAGTCCTCACCCGCCAGCGGGGAGACGTTCAGGTTCAAACCCCGCACCTCCGGCTCTGCAAAGCGCTGTTTACGATCAATTTCCTTAATTGCTCTTTTGACAGGCCGGAGCCGCCAATCCTGAGGCACTTCCACCAAAACTCCCAACTAAAAATCAAAGAAGAGCCCGAGGTCCTCATCAGGGACCCGGACTCTGGGGAGATCCAAGGCCCAGTCCGTCTCGTCACCTGGGGGCATGGATATGCTTGCGTGTCCACTCCCTCAGGGGTCAGATGGATCCCTAGAAAATGGGTCAAACCTTACGTACCACCATCTGAGTCCAGCATTCCAAAACCTACCGTCCCCTGCAGCCAAGAAGATCCACAAAATGGCGCTTTTGCGCAGAATCGGAAATGCCGCAAATGAAGGGGAAACCCGATACCTCCCTCCTGATGCGTAACTCCTTCAGAAGTTCTAAGTTATTCCTTGTGTTTACGTTATGTTCTGTTCTCCCTCAGGCATCCACCATGGTCCCTGTTGCCTTCTTCATCATCTGGCAGCTCCTCTTCCAAGCCTTGGACCAGTCCCTGGTGTCTGCGTGGATCGTCCCACAACCCCGCAAGAACGTCTGGGTGACCCTGGCCCATGCCCTCAACCAAAGTCACCTGTGTCTATCTACGTCAGCAGCGGACAATCCCCTGTCAACTTGTCTGGTGGGGATTCCTTCAAAACTGGCGGATTTTCCCAACCCTATCCTGACCATCCAAAACCAACTAAATGGGAATAATCCGCCAGGTCAGTGGGTAGAAATTTTCCGGTACTGGGGGGTTGTGAATCGCGTGAAAGTTCCAATAGTCAATCCCCTGGTACTGTGGCGCAAGTGGGTATACGATCTGCCCTACGCTGAGGCTGAGCCCCAAGAATTCGAACTGTTGGGCTCGGCCAAAGCGGACTACTGCGTGCACTTTGATTTTGTTCCATCATCCCGAGTTAAATCATATGAAAATATTAAACAGCACAAGTTGGAGTTTCGAGCAGCCACATGGTGCACGCATGTAGACAAGATAAGCGCCCCATCCACTGACGATGGGTACCCCAGAAAGTTGGACAAAGGAGTTTTCCTCATTTGTGGAGACAGGGCGTACCCAGGGATCCCCTCTCGTCTCTTAGGAGGCCCGTGCACCCTGGGGCGGTTGTCCCTGGCATCACCTAACATGACTCAAATTCCGATTCGGCATGCTAAAAGACATTCAAAAATTGTAAAAAGGGGTGCAGACCAATTCGACGAACATTGCGACAGCGAAATTTACCATTGGGCGAAATCTAAGAGGATTGCCGTCTCCGTTTTTCTGCCTTGGGTGGCGGCAGCCAAGTCTCTGAGTGAGCTTGGCAACCTCGAGTGTTGGGTAACCCGCCAGGCGAATTTAACTTCACAAGCCTTGAGTGACCTCCTAGCGGACGAGGAAATCACCAGACGGGCAACCCTGCAAAACAGGGCTGCCATTGATTTCCTGCTGCTGGCGCACGGGCATGGGTGCCAGGAGTTCGAGGGGTTGTGTTGTTTTAACCTGTCGTCTCGAAGCAAGTCGATCCACGCATCCATCCAGGAGATGAGAGACCTCGTTGGAACAGTGAGACAGGAAAACGAGGACTGGTTCAAGGACTTGTTCAAAAACTGGGGACTCTCAGGGTGGATGCTCTCCCTCATCAAGGACATTAGTTATGTTATTATTATTCTCCTTTTAGTTACCCTAGGTTTTAGAATCCTCAAAAGAATAATTGCCGCCTCTCTGTCCAGTCCTTCCCCAACATCAAAAGTTGTGGTCGCCGCCGCGACCACCCAGGAAGGTAGCTGGTGGGAGAACCCTACATCAAGAGACACACAAACCTAGGATTCCAAAGACTTTATTTTTTCCTAATCCACGTCCTTTCCCTTTTTAAAACAAAAAAGGGGGAGATGTGGCGTTGTGTGTTTTAAAGTTATTATTTGAAGTTGTTGTTAATTATTCTTTGATAGTTAAATAATGGTTTGTTCCCTTCCCCCCATGTAATCCCCTGTAATGGTTCGTCCCGAAGTTGTTTTTCCCAACTCTTCCCACCACTGGCCTGTCCGTTAAAGTGGGATGTCCCCTGTTCCTCCCCCCAAATCCTTATTTAGTAATGTCAGTCTTTGTGGTGCTGCCTCCTACCCTTGTCAGTTATGTAAACCCCCCCTACTTTTTTCGAGAGAGTTCTATGTCTCTCATCCCTAGCTTGTATTATGATTTGCTCCCGAGGCTTCCTCCCTCCCCCTTGTGCTTCTTATTGGTTATTTTGTATTGCATCAGCTTGCCTGTACCCTCCACTATTGGTTCCCTTGTATTTCCACAACCCCCGCCTCCTCACTTTATAAGGGCTAGCCGAGACCCTCCTCTTTTGACACTTGTCCCTGGACCCTCCTTGGTTGTCATTTGTCCCTGGATTTTCTCTGGATTAAAGGCACCTTGGAACCCAAACAAGTGTACCTTCTTTCCTTCCTTCGTTTCGGAACCTCGTGTCTCTCATCGCACCAGCCTGCGCACCCACGCCGCGGCTGTCACCGCTACCTGGCAGTCCCGACGGGAACCTGGGAGCGGCCAGTCTTGTGGCGCCCCTCTGCGGTCTCGCAAGGAGCAGCTAGCCGGCGCCCCTTCACTCAGATCGACCGCAGCGCGTGAGAGCCACATGTATTTTCTTGTAATTTCTTCTATTTTTGGGTTTAGTATCCTGTACTAAATTTTAAACATTAAGAAGTAGATACTCTACTCTCATCTCCTCCCCAACCAACATTTTTGACTCATCTTCAGCACTGCCCTGCCCAAGACAGACTGGGCTATACAGGACCTGGAGATTAATATCTTCACAGCAGTAAAACTATAGATCAAGGATCAGGGATTTACATTACAGGTAATGCTTTTTGGATGTTCAAAGGTCACTATCCTACCTGGTATAGTTTGTTACTGAGACATCGCAGCAGTGGCTTACCAAGCTGCTGGTGTTAATCTGGGAGGGAAGGGAAGAGAGAACTGGCGGTGGCTCTCAAGGGTACAGTTAGAGTTTCTATTCCTCCAGTGATGGACTGGTTGTATGCTGCTCTCCACAAGAGGTACCTGCTCTCCAGACCCTGATAACAGAGGTGAGACTACCTACAGAGTGTCTATGAGAAGTTAAAACGAAATATCTTTGCATCTATTTTCTAATTTTTGGATCTTGCTCTTAAGCAGAGTCAAAAGCAAAGCAAACCATTTCTCTGTCTCTGTTGTGTGGTACTCTAAGACTTACTACTTGTCTTTGTTGGAACAGTGTTGATACAAGTCCAGTGAATATATTAAATCATAATACAAATAATATCACTGTAGCCCAATCACAAAAGCCAAGAAAATGTACCGCAAAAGCATTACTTTTAAACCAGCTTTCCTTATAGAGGAAATGTCATCCAGGATTCACAAGTGTTGCCTGAATTACCATGGTTTTCTCCTTTCTTTGCTCTCTGTTCCTCATAATACAACCTATATAATTGAAAATAGAATGGAAAAAAAAAAGGAGTGCTGGGGATCTCAAAGCTGTTATTAGCAATGCTCAAAGAGGCAGATGTTATTTCTTTTCAAGCCAGGAAGTACAAACTGAAAAGAGCCCCCCACTGGGGAGGGCGTTGTCTGTTGGGCAAGGGAGATCCCAGAATCCCAGAATAAGTAGTTCCATTGTCTCCAGCAGAAAGTGGGGGAGGTAAGCACGCTGCTTTCTCTCACATTACCGAAATGTCGTGTGGACTCAGAGGCAGTAGGCGGTAACACCCCAAGTTCCTACATCAGCTTTTGGAGTCCTGTGACTTAGTACTTTATTCTACATTTAGTGCTGGAAATATAGACACAGGACAGTGGAAAAGCCTTTCTAGGATATCATTATGGATCTTGCTACCACTGGCAACTAATCTCTCTCAGAAATTATAAAATATCTCTTTTAAAGCTTCTCAGGGTCTCTCTCTTTCTTCTCTGTCTGGAAAACTGCAAACTACATTTAGCATGTAAATACATTGTAAAACAGCCACAAGTTAACAACTAGTGTTGAATAAATCAGAAAATACATAGCTAAAATATCTCTGACTATATTTTTCTGCTGGAAAGCGTATTTTTAATATTTTCCTGAATTATGTTTTGCACTCCACTGGCCATTGCCATAGCCTTCTTCCCTAGCTGTTGTAGTTTGATTTTATTTTAAGGGCATGGGTGGTCACATCAATAAGTAAAATACAAACAAGTTCCCTTTGTATACACAGTGCCTTGTATGAAGTCACCAGCATCCTTCTTCCTGTAATAGAATTATCTGATCTGACATATTTTATTTCTGTCCCAAATGGTCATTCTGCTGTGTCTCAACCATGTGGTGAGTCACCACTATTCTCTCCACTCATGGTGTGTTCCACTTTTATAATGGATCTTGGGACCTCTCTGGTACTGTTCAAAATGCCTGTTAATTCCAAATTAGGGAAGATAGATTTTTGAAGGTGCAGAATTCTAATGCAAAATATTGTCCGCAATTCAAGTGTCATTGGAGGCATTGGAGGCATACATGCTATGATTTAACTGGTAGCTCTGCTGTTCTATTCTGTATGTATAGAGACATTTTAAAATCTGTGCTTCTTACTATACATGAATGTCATTAACATGTATTTCATTTAACTGCAAGGAGTCATTTAAACCTCTTGGGTGACTTTACATTTATGCATGTCTTCTGCGAAATGTATACTATTTATCCAGAGCATCATGAGAGCTCTGGAGGAACCAGAAAACAGTAAATGTGTATGTAAGGTAAGCTGGCACAAAAAACAGGAGGGGAGAGGCAGGATAGAAAAGCACAACCTAAAGATTGTAATATTCTCTTTTGACTGTGTCTATTCAGTCCTGGAAATCACCCACTTAGTGCATCTTGGTTGTTTTCAAATAGTTTTCTCAGTTCCTACATAGCTCTTGCAATGGATATTCACTCTAGAATATTTTGACTCTTCAGATATCTATTTGCAAAAGTTGCCATTAACACTGTTCCATCCCCCATGATCAGCTCAACAGTCCAAAATAAAACCTGGGAATCATCATTTGTCTCATCTTGTTGTTTCACATGAACATCTCCAATCTAAGTAGAAGCCATATAAGGATATTGAAGGAAGAGCTACAAGAATCTGTGTAAATCAGTCAAAGATGTGTTAGAATTATGGCAGAAAATAGACTAAATAATGACGTATTTGGACGGGTTTAATACTTTCCAAAAAGAAAACACTTTGGTAAAAAATATAGCAAGGATAAAGCGTACTTAATCTATGCTGACTAAGAATTAAAATACATTTGCCACATGGAAAAATTTGGGAAAATTCTGTTTTAACTTCAACCCAAAATAACTTTGAGATCTTTTAAAATTTTGTGATTATCAAATCCAGAATATTCCTTAATTCCTTGTCTGTACATTGAACAGATTCCTATTGGGAGATACATCTACTTCCCATAATACAAAGAATAAACAGCACCAAATCACAGAGGAATCAAGATTCAACAGTGCAGCAAAAATTTTTAGGATATCTCAGTGAGTTTCTAGTCACCAGGTAGAAATAAATGCAAGGCTCCAAGTGAGGGCTTCTACCATGGCCAGCTCCTGTCAGCCGCTAGCCCTGGCAGCAAGCGCAGGTCACCCGTGAGCTGCTAGAGGACATTCACACAGGTGAGCTGTGAGCTGAGGCTGGGCACAAATAAGACCCTGTGGAACTTGGAATGTTCTGCAGGGAGTCTTAGATTCAGTTGTTCCCTTTGTATTCCCTTTGTATTCTCTTCATATTTTTCTTAACAAATTAAATTCTCTGCAGAGATATACTCTTAATTGCTAACAAATATGTCAGCGCCTGTGATCTTCCCTGATAAGACCACATTTTCATGTCCAAGTTATGATGCCATGAGAATGTAACTTAATAGGATATTCTGACAGGTGTCTCTGTGACACTGACACTATAATTTCAGGTTTTATTTATTAATTTTTATTAAAACATAATAAATATTACTGAAGTCACAAGGTATTTTTAAAAGCAAAATACTGTTTTGAAATCTGTCTCAAATGTCAAACACAATGCATTTTGCATTAATTCTGTATAAATTTTTATTGAATTCAAACTTTTAAATAAATCTTCCTATATCTAATGTCTCTTATCAAAGCACAAAAGCACATTATCTGATTATAAGAAGAATCTCAGAACTCACCATCTTCAAATTTAATGGACTCCTGATGACTTCTTCCCTACCTAGACTGTTTTTAAAGCATTTTACTATATTTTATACATTATAAATGGATTCCATTCTTTGCTTAGCAATTCACCTAATGGACAATAGATACAAAAAAGCTCTAGCTCCAGGGACATTAAATTGGTTCTAAACTCTGAAAATTACAGCTTTTACAAAAAGAAGAAAATACTAAAAACATATCTAATGCAACACTGCATCTCATTTTCTGCTACCTTCACAATCTGTCTAAAAGCTTCTAAATTTCTTAATGACACAATATGTTAAAATTGCATTCCTTTATATTTAGATCTCTAAAACATTTTTTCTTCTTTATAACCCCAAGGAGTTCCACCAGCAAATAGAAAATAACGTTCTTGTATTCCAGCAGTTGGGAACATGGAAAGCACTGCACTGTACAAGAAAAATGCTGTATGTTACCTCTGACCATGGTCAAAGATGAGTACTTCAGAGAAAAGCAGACAGTTCTGGTAATGAACCTGATTCTGCATCTCACTTTGGGTGAGCAATGGCACGTAACAATAGGTAACATATGACAGACGAGTATGCTGCAGCAGAAACTACTGTAAAGACCTTTAAATCCTTTAATCTGAATTACAATTCTTTCACTTGGATCCTCTGCTTTAGGAGTTTTCTGCAGCTAGCAATACTACAGAATTTAGAGAGATGGTAATACCATCTCTCTAACCACTGCTCTCTTTCCCACCTCTCAACAATGATGTAGAATCTACTCTTTACTTTACAAAGCTTGACAGCAACTGTAAGCCATAGAGAGAAATGAAAAAGACCTCCTATTTTTCTATTATTTTGTATTGCTGGAGAAAGAGGACACACTGAAAATGGGAATCCTTTCAAATTATGAAAAAATAATTCAGTAGACAACTAAAATAATTAATTTAGTTGTCTACTACCAAGGAGTTTTTTGACTTAACAGGATATTTATTTTAAAGTTAAAATTGTCTATTTTGGATATCTATATACGATATACATAGATTAGATATATAGATACATATTCACTTCATATTTGCTTATAATTCCACTTATACTATAACTTTTGTTCTGATAATAATAAAAAAAAAAGACAGAGGGTAAATGTACAACCTATTTCAAGCAATTCATCATGGCATTCATCATTCATATATTGTCCCTCATACGGCAAGAACTTCACTTCCTGTTACAGTCTCAGAAACACACAAGTTGGACAGTATCTAGAGGTTTTTTCAGTTCAGCCTTCTTCTCAGAATGAATTCAGCACTGAACTTAGGGCTTTTTCTAGTCACATCTCTCAAAAATCCATGGACAAGAAGGTCCTTGCACAACATGCTTCAGTGTCTAGTTAATTCCATAAATCCACTTAGAACCAGATATTCTTGATCTTTCCCTCGGTCAAGACTGACATAGATCTAAGCATACCATCCCTCTGGTTTTTCTGCTATGTTTTTGTAAAATCAGATGGCCAAACACTGTTTTCCAGGTTAGTAATACAGAAACCTAAGCACTCGGGAAGAATTGTTATCAAACCTTGCTGCCAGAAACTGAAGCAAGCTTTACTATGCATGTTTGTACAACTCTATTTCTAAACCTTAATCTGAATAAAGATTTCTCTCCCAAAGAGTTTATGAAAACACAAGTTTAAACCTTTTTTTTTTTTTAACTGATATACACATATCTAGGCATTCAGGCTTGAATTGTGTTCAACATCCATGTTCAACTTTCAGCTTTCCAGTTTGTGGTTATAAATTGCAGTTATCAGGCTATTTGCTTAGCACAGTAGAAATTTTTCAAAGACATGATCACCCCCCAACTTTCCACAGCAGATAATAAGTGTGTCAAAATAAATAAGATACATGAGATATAAGTCTACATGGTAGGAAAAAAAACATGCTGAAACACCTCCTAAAAATATTCAGTACAAACTGAGGACTCCATTGATACTACTTTCCTTTGTAAAAAGTCTGAAAGGAAAAAGGAGAAAGAATTGTAAAGAACTGGATAGAGGTAAAAGAGCTTGACACACAGCTTATCACTGGAGCACTGAAAATTAGTCTGGAGTATATGGAGAAAGGTGAAAGGGGAGAAGAAGAGGAAGACAAGAAAAGACAGAAAAAGGATAAAGAAGGGAGAAAGGAAGGAAGGGGTGGAGAGAAAGACAGAAAGAGAAAGAGAGCAAGTAAAAAGAACTAAGAGAAGGAAGATTTTTTTGTCTTAGAATTTTGATAAAGAAGAGGTATTCTCTGCCTTTTCCCTCTTTTTACTTTCTACTTTCATATGATCTATGCCAACTCTGGTAGTCTTCAAACTTTCACTCATAAGTGTTTTTACTTTTTAATTTCATGAGGTCGTTTCCATTGACCTCTTTACTACTGACCTATTATTTTAGTAGATTTGGAAGGATCATTTACACTGACCTCTATTGCCTTACTGATTTCTCTTCTCTTTGCTCCCATATCACCCGAGCAATTGAATTTCAGTCCCAATCCTAGTTATTGGATACATAAAACAATTTCATTTGTATTGCTGTTATTCCTAGTTGAATTGTCTTTTTTGCTGTATGTCTTTCCCAGCTCATAGTTTAATCCTTTTTAATATTCATTAAAGTAGTCTGTTTCCTTCTGATTATGGCAGAGACTACTCATATCATAGATTCTTCTGTCCTCCAAAGCCTCCCTTGCTTCTCGAAAACGTAAATTTCTCTTATTTGAGAAACCTTTTCAAGCATGCACAGACACTTTAGATTTCATCTAAAGGGCCCATGCGAGATGTCAACACCTCTACCACCTCTATCAAACCAGGTGAATTTTGAGCTGCTTTGCAGGAAAAGGTAAATTACCTATTGTTTTGTCTGTTAATTTTCCTTAGAATTTTACACTATCAATGTTGGGTTCCGCTATCACTGGAGGATTCTAGAACCTAGAAAACACCCTCTTCCAGATTTTCCCTGATGGCAGGCTTGCAATAACAATGCTTTGCCTTATACAGAGCGAAAGCCACCTTCATGGGATCTGCTGAAAGCTTTCTGTTTAGAAATCATTGAAATATATAATGGCTTTGATTGGAAGGGACATAAAGACCATCTTTTCCCAGCCCCCCTGACATGGACAGGGATGCCACTCACTAGATTAGGTTGTGCAGAGCCCCATCCAACCTGGACTTGAACACATCCATGGATGGGACATCCACAACTTCCCTTGGCAACCTGTTTCAGTGCCTCACCATCCTCACAGTAAATAATTCCTTCCTAAAATCTAACTTAACCTACACTAAATCAAGCAACATCAAGTTGATTTTCATTTCCCCAACTTCGCAAATATAGACACAAAATGTATTATTGGCAATAAATGTCTCATGGATTTATAGTTCCTAAGATTTTTCAACATTTGTTCAACATCGCCTATAGTCAGTGAATTTTTCCCCACATTATGGCACAATTTAAGATAGTCAGTTTCCAAGTATATAAAGTTCAAATAATAGGATGTCTATTTTCAATTACTGTTTTCATAAAGAAAACTTGTTTAAATAAAACTTACAAAATACAATCAAGGAAATAAAATGGTGCAAAAAAGACAGATATTTTAACATTATGGAGAATATAGCTAAATTATGGAATTAATCAAAATCTAGCAACAATTTGAGGGATATACAGCAATTTTGTCTGTGTAGATTGTCAGTTCCTGAGTCATGTTTTCAGCTATTTAATTGTAACTATTGGTCCCAATTCAAAAGTTTCTTTTATTTTCAGTTCTATTAGAAGTCTTAGAAGTATTACCTACTTTAACTATGGGAAATCTCCTATACCAACCACCAGAATAGCAAGAACTTTGTAAGATTGCACTTTGGGGATTATATTCTACTCATACTCTTTTTGAATGCTGACTAGGAAACCAACTTTCTTGAACCTTATCCATCTGTCTTGCTGTCTCTTCATAGTAAAACTGTGATATTTGGGAAGATTCAATGTTTAGCAGATGAAGAGTAGCTTATAAAGATTAGCTAAGAAATGAAACAGTGTCTTGCCAAGTCTTGCCAAGATTAAAGAATTCTAAGGGTAGAAAAAACCTGCATGCTTTTCAGCAAAAATGCACATTTCAGGACGTACTTTGATTGATTCTCAGATTTAGATCAAATTTGTATTTTGTTAATTTGTTTCATTTTTTTAAATTAGACAAAGGTTTAGTTACATCATGGCAAACTTTCTAGACAGCAGAAAATCTCAGAAAATAAAGGAAACAGGATGAAGGAAAAATAGTTGCAGGTTAGACAATATAATCTGTAGGTGACAGCACAGCAGAGGGCTACAAGTTAGGTCTTCTACATTAATGTTCTTGTCTGTCAGATGATTTTGAGTCAACTAATACATCATAGATTTTCAAATACATGCATGTATTTTACATATGAGGCTACGTTTTTTTGTATACGGTAATCAAATTATCATAAATCAGTATGTCCTTTTAAATTACTCTCAAACCAAGCATAGGAAAATATATTACTCCTCAGGATATGTCTTGTTACTGACACAATTTCTGAGTTAAGATTATAAAGCATTTCATCTGAAAAATTGCGGTTCTCCTGCGGTCACGGAGCGTTTGTAAAGCCGGCCAGCAAGCTCCCTGTGTGACCGAAGGGACACACGAGAGGGGCTGCCCCTGAACCTCAGCCGAGGTTTTTCAGGTGGCAGTTGGAGCAGCGGCGTGGGTGACGCTGCGGCAGGATACCACGAGGATCCAGAGCCAAAGAGACGAGGGAGAGGACACTCGTATGCTATCCAAAGAAGTTTTATTCAGAGGACGGTTCAGTGACGAGTGACAAAGCAACATTGGTGTGTCAGAGGTTTTAAAGGGGGCTTGCCCAGAGGATGGGGAGCATAAGATAACCAATAGGATCACGCGCGGGGAGGAACAAGGAGCTTAGCAGGACCAATGAAATCATCACGGGGGAGGGAGGAAGCTTCCGGGACCAACTAACTGTTGTACTTAGGGTAAGTGACATCGAACTTTCGAGAATAAAAAGGGTGGGCTTGAGTTAACAGGCAGGGAAAGGGGACAGCACAACTGGGATTGACAACTCCTTATTAGGGAAGAAAGGTGGAGCAGTGGGACAGGCCTCCTGAGTGGCAGCCCGGTGGCGGGAAACTTAGGAGTAAACAACTTGGGAGAAACCATTGTGAGGGGATAAAACGGGGGTACATGGATCAAACCATTAACATTAAAATAACTCAGAAAAACACACTGCCACAAAAAATGAATATTAAAATGACATTTAATGCAATCTATCTACCTGAAAAGTATGTTGCAAATTTTTAAAGATGACTTTAACAAAACACTTGGAAATTTTTAGATGGGGCTTGGCTAAAGCTGAGCAAGGTATATGATAGTATTAATAGTCCAGTTTAAACAGTTAAAAATAAAGCATAAAATACAAATAAGTAAATCAAAATACTTTCATAAATCAGTGACCATTCCAACAAAGATTAAATACAGTATTCAGTCAGAAAACTGAAGACTTAAGGTTCAAAATGTCCTATAGATATTTGAAAGAAAAAATGCATTAAATTAGCTTTACTAATATTTACTTGAACACATGAAACTGTGCATGGTATTACTATGCATTTGCGCTTATGTTATATTGTTTTGGAAAGTACATTGTGGACTGTATAAGGGAGATTTTTTTTATTTTATTTATTTTTTGAAAGTGGTGAGTCAAACCTTCAGAGCAATGAAGAAACTGATAATGATCATTTCCACTGAGTGAAAATACAGAGGCTCATTATCTTTATATTATCCCCACTTTTAAAGAGGAATCAATGCACTAGCATGTGAAAATGCACAGATTTAGTTCTTAGGAGTCTGGGAACTGGGAAATCTCAGTGGCTGTATTGGCTTCACAAGCAGCCACAAGAATATTGCAAATTGCAGACCAATTTTTTTTTTTTTTTTTAATACGAGACCTTTCTACAATTAACATCACATAAAAGATATAAGGAATAATTTCAGATCAGTTTTAATGTTCTAAGAGTTTTGCTTGTCCCTTTCCTGTGCAGGAGGAGGTAACACTTTGGCAAATGCAAATGCGTATCAGAACACACTGCAGTAAAAAGACAGGAAAGCCTACTCTGAACATAAAGTGATGAAAGTTTCTTTTAAAGCAGCCTTCTGGATATCATTCTGGCCAAGTCTAAAATGTGTCATGGAATAGGTGTAGCTAATTTCACAGACAGAGTGTGTTCAAGAAGTGGATTAAAATGTTCCTGAAATTTCCATCCAAAAATGTAGTGCACAGAAAAATGTGAAGAAGCCATACAGAATCTATATAAATACTTAAATATATGTATTGGCCTATGTGTAGCTTGGTGTCATTATTTACTAGTGAAAAGGTTGAGAAAAATCATATTTTTGAAAATCTTCTTGTCTACTGTGCACTTCCTCATTTTCTTAGCTCTCTTTTCTCCTATGTATTTATTCTTGTGACATGATTCCGTAATTGTACAGTTTGCCAGCTCTGGCTGCTGTGGAACAGAATGCCTTGCTGGCATTCATGCTATGGCAAGGAGTAATTTTTAAGCAGGAGAGCCAGCACCCGAATGCACATTGGATATCAAACATCAGAGACAGGAATAACAGAGACTCAGTCATTACTCAATCCCTCTAAACTAGCATCTGGTTTTGAATCCTCAATTATTCAGCACACTATGGGTGTGCTTCTAAATAAATGTCAGTTTAGGCTACAAAAGCATCTGACAACTGCAGAGGAGCCTTCTTGCAGTCTCCTGCATGTTATTTTTCCCTCCAAACGAAGTGGCACAACAAGGCTGAGTGTTTCTTTTGTGTTTCCTGTTCATTAACAAAATGTACAAATATGCATTCACACCAAGAACATGATGGTAGTTTAGGACCTTCCCTCTGTTTGGGGAGTACAACATCATCAGGCAGTCAAAGTTTCAGATGATTGGAGAGAAAGGACCTGAAGAGGGAAATAATATGAGCCAAAGAAGGAATGGTATTTGTTAAAGACCACACACTTGCTTAAAAGACAAGGTGCAAGACTTTAGACGGAAAATGCAATCATTGATTTAGGATGTTTTCCTTCTAAATAATTGAAATAGAAAAATGTGTGGGGTAAAAGCCCACTTGAAAATGAACAGTCAACACAGAAAGAGTGATTTTTTTAAAGTGTCACACGTTGTCTTGTTTCCATTCAATTAGAGAAACGACTGAAACAAAACAGGCAGTGTGTTTTGGTTCAAAGGATACAGCCACGTGAATGTCACAGTTACCATTATTTCAGTCAGTTTTCAGGCAAATAATCATGATAAGAAGTGCATCAACAAACTACTGGAACCAAAATATGTCCCAGAAAATCTTAAGTGTTTTTACTTAATGAAAAATTCTCAGGTAATTTATATTTCTGCCTTCTGCAGCAATCCAAAGAAACTGTCATTATTAAAAAAACAGGTTTCCTTCAATCCAAGAATCCATGCATTTTTGTACTGCTGAACAGATTTCACAGAAATGCAAGTGGGATACTCCCAGCAGAGCATGTGTTTCTGCCAAAGATGGAGTCAGAGTTATGCAAATCTACCCAGGCAGCAAATACAGAAAAACTTGTGACTGACAAATGGTGAAAAAGGCCATATAATGCTCAGATGAGCCAGCATACTACAGCTTACAGACACTGGGATGTTTTCTTCACACTATACACCTAGAGACACACTAGCAGATTTCTTGTCTACTGACTGGAGGCCACCAGTAAATCATATTTTACTAAAAGCATTCTGAGGACTTACCTGTGACATACAGAGCATAGCCAAGTTACAGGGAATATGATGAAATGGTGAAAAAACTTTCCTCTTTTCCCTCTGATTGCTCACCTTTTGGAGACCTTGTGTTTCTTATTGGGCTTATGACCCTGACATCTGTTTCAGTTTTTACTCAATCTTCCCTTTTTCCTACTACAATTCATCAAGGAGCAACTCCTCCTCTTCCCCATAATGTCCATGTCACATCTCAGAATTTCCTACTAATTTATTCGGTCAGGCCTTGTAACCTTTCTTCATTTCTCTTCACTTATTCCTTTTAATATTTCCATTTTACATTTTATGTGGAGTGTCTTACGGCTGCTCCAGCCCATCTTTTTTGTCTCTCAGTCACATATGCACCTTTAAAGTAGACAGGCAGATTTCAAGCAAAAAGGTCTTTGTCCTCTCCTTCAAGCTTTGAATCAAGCACATTCAGCTCAAATTTTTCATGACAGTTCTCTCACAGTGCCAGCTCATAAAGAGGCACCAGAGTAGGAATAATTTGTACTTCTACAGTGCAAAGTGTTCAGACAAATCACAGATCTTCTGGGTAGACTGACTGATGACATGTTTGAAGGTACTGTTGCAGACAAGACAGAGGCATAATAATAGGAGTTGGTATGCACCACAACGATGGAGAAGTCCTAAGAAAAAGATTATTTATCAGAAAGAAATACATGAAATTTTGAAATGACAGAGCTCAAAACAAATCAAATCCCATGCATCCATAATTTTTCAGTATTTGCACTTAAATGCTCTTGTTCATGATTTCCCAGGTAAATCCGGGAATTCCAAGAATGTGTTTGGCCACTGCGCTCAGAAGATGGTGTTATGCTTCTTTTACAACCTGCCATATATTATGGCATCTGCCAATTCAAAACCACACATCCTTTTACTTGTTCTGAATATTTCAACCACTGTTGGACCACTGTTCATTGTATCTTCCTGCTGAGTGGCAGCCCCATGCAGCTGAGAGTGCCGTGACAGGGAAAGCTGGGCTGCACCTTGCACTGCTGTCACTGAACCCCTGGGCAGTACATGTCTCTAGTGAAGCAGCTTTGATACACTCAGCTGCTGGGCTGCAGAAGGCTCCTTGAGAAGGCCTCAGATTCCAAAGGTTACCTAAAATTTATAGGATCATTTAAAATGTAAAACCTAAAATATTTTTTAAAAAATGTTTGAGTATTAAATTGTGATCATTCTTAATGGGTGGATTTGGTTGAACAGATATTTAAAATAACTTCTGAGGAGAGTTCTGTCCAGATTTGTAGCAAATCCACTTAAAAAAATAGGACGAAAGTGGGTTCAAAACTTTTCTGTTGAGGACAAAATGTTATTATCTTTATTCAAATTTATCATTAAGTAATACAGATAATCTTGTGGCCATTCACATTCACTCATGATTCTTCCAGTTAGAGGAAGAAAAACAAACCTTCCAGAAGAATCTTATTATTGAAAAGATAATTCAGCTTGAAACAAACAACGAATTAAAAGATTGATAATTATAGGTTTGTGAAAAAAAGTGTTGAAACCGTGTCCTTGTAACACTTTTTATATCTTGAACCAGCTATTTTCTCACTTTATAGGTCATTCATAAAACACAGATTTTATCAGCCCGAGTTATATCACTATTCCACAGTTTTCCTTTATAACATCAATTTCAAATTATGCTAAATTTGTGCTTTGTGCTTTGCGCTTTTTTTTTTTTCTGTCAATAAGTGTTTCCTAAAAGAAATCTCTAAATTTTTTTCTAGAATTATTAATTGGTACAATAATATTGCGTAAGTAAAAATCATATCAAAACATGGGTCTTCATACAAGTGAGATCAATATTAAAAACCAAATCTCCTACAGTGCTTCTTTTCTCTGCATTTTCTTTCATCTCAAAGGTAACATAACAATGAATTCCACAAAATGGATATTCATGTAAAAAATTTTTATATTGATTTTAGTTGTTGACTCCACAACAACTATGCTAATATTGTGACATTGCCATATTTTTAAGTAAAATTATTTGTATGTACCTTTATTCAATTCCATCCCTCATATATTTAATTATACATTTTTCATTTTGCTCTTTTCTGCTTAGTTATTTACCTCACCCCTCACTTCACATAACAAAGATAATTCCATTGAGTTTTCTTAGGTGAATGACACATAGGATCACACTACTCAGCTATTGCAGTTAATTTAGAACATAAATGAGCAGGAAGAGGGAGTCTGGGGCAGTTTTCCTCTGGACAGAGAGGTTGTTTATCTCAGTGCTCCATTAACTGAAATCATGCTGTTCTTTTTTTCTAGTGATAATTTTACTGGTGTGCCCTTACCCTACAGTTCTGCTCCCCACAGCACTCAAACTGGCTAATCACTTGGCATAGATGGCAATAGGCCCACACGCCACCCTCACATGCAGTTATAGTGATCAGCATGGTTACATACCCAGAGCACAAGCATAGAGTCTCTCAAGATTTACTGAAAAACTGCTTTCTTCTCCTTTTTCTTGTTCAAATACCTAACTGTGCACCTGGTTCAAAGGTCAGCAGCCTACAGCTCACTTCACCTTTTCAATTGCACTGCATTATCAAAATCAGAATCAGATCAGATATCACTAGCAGGGAGATCTAGGTCACTATTACAAACTCTTTTTATGTGGAGGAACCAGGTAACCCTAACCTGCAAACCGAACTTTTAAGCAGCACTAGAAATATATCTTTATAACTTGTGTCTGACGTATTTGTTTCTACAATTTTCTCTTCCAACAAAGCATACCACTCCAGTGCCAACATTTTAGTTCTGCAACAGACTCTAGTATTGTAGCCTTTGCTTGACGAAGAGGAAGAAATCAGGTTAAATGATTTGCAGAGAAATTGAGAGAATGAAAGGCTTACCTCTTTCCTTGCTGCATGTGCATAACCTTCCTTACGCAATATGTGGTGCCACTTTTAGAAGTGCCTTGGCTGTGCTGAACTCTCTTCCCACAAGCGTTCAGACTGCAATAGCCAAGGATACACTTGGAAAGTGGTATTTAAACAACATTGTAACTACATTTCATCCCAAGATCTGCGGGTACTTTAAATAACAGAGTTTATGCAGCAGGCAATGCAGGAGTAAAATCCAGCATTTTTCTGAATATATTTGCATTCTTTTCCTCTTATTTCAGATGAATAAAGTCAACACAAGAGCAAACCACCTTACTACAGCAGGTATTTAAGAATATTTCATCTTCTCAGAGCAATTGTTTTTAAGACACAGCACTGAAACTGAAAGAGTAACTCCTTATGAAGTAAGTCAACTGGAGCACAGAGAGCAAAGTTTCAGCAGTGTTTAAGTATTCCCAAGGGATCCAGGGACAATCTGTTTCAGTGTGTCTGTGTTTAATAAGAGATTCATAGTGTGATATGTAGGTGTCTTATAATTATCTGACATGTTTTCAGAGACATGGGTTTTTTGTTTTCTTCTGTGGACATAATAGCACATTGTTTATTTGCTTAAGACAGGACATCTGGGAGAAGCTAAAATAAATCCATTAAATGGGGAAGAAAACAAGAACAAACTAATGCACGTAATGTCCGGACTGCAGGTTGCAAACACCACAGTATCTAGAGAGCACACATTTTCCCTCACAATTAATGTTAACCAGCTGAACCTACCCTTCCATTTTTTCATCTCATCTCATCTCATTCAAGCTCATACAGTCAGAAGACTATTGGAATATGAAGAGACAAAAACTAAGCTTCCACCATGTAATAGTGCCATATTTTCATAGGTATGTCTCTTATGCTTGAAGAAAACCAACCCCCAAACAAACAGAAAATGCTTCTCTGTAGTTCCTACATGTCTCCTTTGGAGTGTAACCCTCCCAGAAAAACTCTTCTGAGATTCAGACTATATGTTAGAAATTAATTTTTTGCTGTCTTGATGAGAATCTGTGCACTGTGTCTGTGGCTTTCACAATAATTTATCTTACGTATATATTTATGTATATATGTATATTTCCGTTTATAGGGGAAAGAAGGTTTCCACATGACAGCTGTAAAACATACACAACAATATAAACACAGCACATGGGCGGTAAGAGAAAGGCTGCAATTATGTTTGTCCACTAGTAAATCATAGACTTGTAGCAATTAGCAACCACACCCAAAGTCATCACAATTTCTTTTCTATTAGGAAGAAAGGATTTCCTTTTACTTTACACTTCTTACTAGTTCCATTCTGCATGTGAACTGAGAAATAAAACTGTTCTATGGTTTTCAAAATAATTTACAATGATTGATTCAAATAAAAGAGCAAAATGTAACAGGACACACCTCACAATTCAATTACTCTGCAAGGGTATACCAGTGCTTTCCAAGCATAACTGAAACAAGTTGAACAATTAAACACCAACATGTCAATTTTTTTTTTCCAGGAGATCCTTTCATTAAACAGAAAAATCAGAACTGCATGTCTATTGCAGCCATCACAAGCATATCTGCTAAGCATATGCAAAGCAAAAATATACAATATCCAATCTTCATGAAGGCACAGCTAGTCTTTGTCACTCAGATCCCTCCAGAGAACTATATCCTGACATTAGAGTAGCACTAGACAGTAAATTTTTTGCTAACAGTCAGAGTGAGATTTTCCTGTATCTTCTGGTTATAGTGGTGAATGGGATGGTTCCAGCCCTACCTTATTCTGCCCATCTCCTCTGCCGCTTCACTTATGCTTATATTCTTTTCTTCACAATCTTTTTGCAGCAAGGGCTGTCTTTTTAATTATGCGTGCTAACAACACTTGGCTCAATGGAGCAATAAGAAATACTGCACTACAAAATGATAATAAAATACCCTTTGCTTATGGAAGAAATTAAATACACAGTTCTGTTCCTTCTGCAACTCCATTAGAGCACAAATAAACAGAGAATCCTGCACCAAGCTTTAGATATAATGCTCAATCTCTTCAACAGAAACAATAAAACCCACAGAGACCACAGGGAAGATGAATTTCAGACTCTAATAGGCACAAATGGACTTTAATATGTCTTTCCAGACATCTTCCAACAAGCAAAAGTCACAGGGGAGAAGATTAGAGAGATAATAGCAAGTCACAGTCATGCATGTATCTGATACACTTTTAAACTTAACAACAAATCTAAAACAAACAAACAACACATGTCAAGAACTACTCTTTTTTTTTCCTGTGTTTGTTGACTACTTTAAAATTCCTGCCTATCCTGGTTTTTTTCTCCCTTTGAGGACAGATTTTTACCATCCAGACAACCAGAATTTATAACTAAAACCAATGACATGCAACAGCTTCAGGCTTCGCTTGATGCAACCAGTTGCCATGAGGAAAAATTACCCAGAGATACACAGTGGAAAAAAAACCCCCATAGTATCATCTAGGTGATCAAAACATTGCACAAAATTTTGGCACTCACTAGGACATTTATGAATACAAAATACCCAATTGGAATATAGTGTTCAGAGGGAAGACAAAAAATTATTCTAAGCCTAATATTTTTTGCGGCCAACTTGCTTAAGCAAATCTGAGCAAGCCAAAGTCAGGAAGGAGAGAGTTGCAGACATTCCTGATCAGAACAAATACTTTGGGGAAAGGTAGAATTGCATGAGGCTCTTGGGTGTAAAAGCAACACTTAGATGACGATTTCCATCAGTATTAGGGCATGGGTTGTCATTCTAATCCATGATTTCATTCCAGAAATTACATTCTTCCAACTTTATTGCTAAAATAGCCTTAGATCATATCCATACCTTATCCTGTTTTATATTCTACTTGAATCACTTTTCATCAGTTTGGATAGGAAACTTCATTCTCACTTTCTCAAAATAGTGGTGTCAGTCACTAGAATCTGAAGATATGGAGATATCAGGGGAGAATCGCCTTAAATGGTTCCTGCCCTAAGTCACATCCTATCTGATGGACTTATGAAAATAGAGAAAGAAATTTTTTAACATTTCTCTAAAAAGTGAGGGTTTTAACCATCAGAGGCAGTTCTGTTAATTGTGAATGATTAACCTGCCAAGCCGTGAAAAGTAGCACCTGAAGTGATCTCTAATGATTCTCTGAAACCCACCAATTGCATAACTAGCAATGCCTTTGTTAATGCCACTTATTGCAGATAATTGTTGCGGTGTCCAGTGATTTCAATTGTTTAGGAAATGGAAGGACTGTCAGGCTATGAAATGTTTTCCTTTGATGGTGAATGACAAAATAATGCACAAATAGCTATATTAATTTTCCCATTTGTCCTTGTGCTCTGAGTCACCTAGAAAACTTCATGATGAAGCTACTGTTTAATACACTTATTCTGAATGACTTGCTGTGAATTCAAAAGAATAAACCTGAATTAACCAATTTTTTTAAGCAGAAATAAACAAGAAAAGAAATAAAATAAACATTCTCTACTTTTCATATAGATACTGCATAAAGTAGTGACATTAGCTTAAACAAATCACTCCACCTTCCTTGTGAAATAATGTCAGTCTCAATAGCTGAGTTTTTCATAGTCATCAATATTTTACAGAAAAAGCTGTATGCAAAAGGGATACAAGTTTTTTAAACCAGTACCTGTTCATTTAAAGCAATTCTTATTCTAAACATTTATATTTCCTGTGTCTTTGCTTAGATTATTCATCTGAAAGAGCTCAACAAGAATTTTGAAAGAAAAAAAATCTGTCTTCAACTCCTGTTATCCCACAGTTACTTATCTCTTTATCTTGTGGGAGCAATTAAACACTATATAATAAATTGTACTGCCAACAGCATCAGGAGTGGTTTTAAGAAAAAACACAGTTTCCACAGAACAGAGATGCAAATGGTTACAGAAGGTGTAAGGCAATGGAAAGTCAGGTTCTATCATGTTTAGGTTGTTCCCCTGGAAGTTAAGAAATGTTAACAGACAGAAGGAGGAGCCAGTCCTTTCTCTGTACATAGGTTCTCTCTGCAGTGAATGATGTGTTTTCATTTTCGATGACTTTCAGCACTTCCAAACTTATGGTCAGCTGTAAAGAATAAGTTAGTGGGTGGAAACATTCACATCTATTTTAATAGTCTTCAAATAAAATATTTAGGTACGTATTTCCAGGGAATCACTGTAAACAAAAATAAAAGGAAAAAAAGGAAGCACAGGGTAAGAGGAGAAATATTTAGATTTTGGTGTGAAATAAATCTGTGTCTCTCTTGTTCCTAAAAGAAAATAATAAAAAAATTAAGACTCTTTTTTTAAACATTAAAATACTTGCTTAATAATACTATTAAATTCCAGAAATATTTGTGGAGTTTTTTTTATGTCAGTCAAACTAGAACCAAAGCCAAACCAGCTTCCTATGTGTCTTTTTCCATTGTAATGTGTTGCAAAAGCTTTCTTTCACCTCTGACACTTAAAAGGGTTGAACATTACACTTTCCAGAAGAAGGACTTTCTGTCAGTAAAAATGTGTGTAAGACAGTACAGAGCACACTTTTGTATTTGAGTGCATAAGCACACATGTGAATGTATTTCCTTCTCCTCCCTGCTAAATACTATTAATAGAGAAAAATAGAAAAAGGTTTTATCCAATCTAGCACGCTTCTCTGTATAACTGTGGTTGGCATAAATGTACATAGCAAAAATCCATGAAGTGAATGTATGTATCCTGAAAGTACAGACAGAAAACAATTGCTTGGACAAATATAATGTAGTGTTCATAAACAATGTTTGTTTCCCTATCATATGCAAATGACAGTAGGGAACAAAAATGCAATGCAAGCACAGCTCTCCAGTTGAGATATCCCATTTCTAGGCTACTAGAAGCATTCTCTCACCTAGCCCTTGTAGTGTTAACCCTAATGCACTCTGGCTCCTCTCAGCCTACTGCAATCTACTGGGAAGAATATTATTTCAGTTATATACAATGATGAGATTTGCTCTTGCTAGTGTTTGTAGTGTACACTGTAAATTCAGGTTGTTGTGAATCAGTCAAGGTTTCTCTCTTTTTTCCCATTACTTTGAAAGAAATATGAGAATGCATCATCCAGCAAAGACCACTTATGAATGGAATTTCATAATCTTGCTAAATGTCTGCTAAACAATATCTTGCCATCACTCTGAATGTCCCGCTCTTCGTCCCTCAATTTTTATCACTAAGTACAGTGCCATGTGGTCTGCACTATTTCTTTGGTCAGTTGGGATAAGCTGTTGCCAGTGTATTTCCTCCCAACTTCTTGTGCACCCCTTATCCACTTGCTGTCATAGTGCTTCACGATTTTCATAAAAGTCCTTGATACTGCTTAAGCACTGCTCAGCAATAGTCAAAACATCCCTGAGTTTTTCAACACTGCTTTCAGCATAAATTGAAAACACAGCCCAATACTGTGAAGAAAAATTCATTATCTCTCCTAGTCAAAACCAGTACCTACCAAGAATTTCAGGAAATTGTAGTAATTTATATTAATTTATACAATAGTAAGAAATGGAAAATGCAATGACTTGGTATTGGTACACAAATCAACCTTTAAGTTTACATTAACAAAAGTTAATGTAACAAAAGTCATCTCTAAAGGCACATCTACCATTGCTCCATATCAAGGATTTAACACAAGGAAGGATATTATTAAGGGAAAAGGAGAGGGTGATGTTTTGTATGACTATACAACATGTTAATACTGCACTTAGGTTCATAAACTGTGGTGAAAGTTGATATCAGATGTGTCTGTTGCACTGATATAACCAGTTAATGCAACATCAAGGTTTTTTTGACAAAATAAAATTAAAAAGAGAAAAAAATGGTAATGAGATTAAATGCAATGCTAAACAATACATCCTCATATGGTCAAAAGTAAATTCTTTTAAAATAACCCAATATTTTTATTTGAAGAATTATTTATTGTATTAGAAAGAGCTGACTTGAGGAGTCACTTGCTCTGGAACCAAAATTAGCTTCAATAATAATGTCAGTACAAGAGAATACTTCTAACAGTTCTTGCTAATGATATCGTACAGGAAGACTTAATCAGTGTGGGAGATGAGTGGGTGTTTGCTTGTTCAATACACTCACTTTCAGGCAACCCTGTATACAGGAGTTGCAGAAAACCTACTTTGTAGTATGCTCAAATGAAATTATATGCGCTGAAATGATTTAGAAAAGTTTCTGTTTGCTGTATCAACCTACAGAATGCAGATTTGACAAAAGCAAATTAAAATATTGTTCATATCAAATTAAATGTCAGGATAATGCTAGAAAGTGTTTGCTAGAAAGGATTGATAAGACACATCTTAAAGTTAAAATACTAGCCATCAGGGAATGCTGTTTCCATCTAAATCTGGAGGTGATGAGAAGACTTTGCTCAGCAAAGCAGAAAACTCTCAAACAAGTAAAAACTAGATGACAAAGACACCTTCTGCTGGAATTATCCCTTATGAGTCAACTACCCAAGACTACAATTACCAGATGATCTGTTGGAAATAATATGATGAGGTATCAGTCATGCTCTCCACAAATGCTTCATTCATTCACCCCATCCTGTGGGCTGTAATCTCTGACTGGACCAAATCTTGCAGGATTGTCAGCCAGTCCATTTAGCCACAGATATGCAGAAGCTATGGGCAAAACATGTAAGAGTGAACAAGAGTCACTCAAAATAACATTTCTGTTGCATTATAACAACACATAAAATTGAGTTTGCTTGTTTTCAGTTTCTAGACAGAGACAACAAAAGTGAAGAATAAGGATCCCGTTGAGGTTTACACAGTTGTGTTCCTTCTGTCTGCCCGTGCTTTCAAAAGAACATCTTTCTTATCAGTTCCCATAGTTATATCTGACACTCTCTGAAGACTTTACCATCTTCCTTACGATACATCAGATACTTTTTAAACTGAGTAACAGGGTCTTCTTTGATTTCTCACAAGTTCTGACATGCATGTAGGAGGGTGAATTTCACAAGCAAACCAGAGAAGGCTGACATATGAATTGTTAAAGGAAAAGACTTACATCTCACATATCATTGAAAATCACAGTAGAAGCCTTCCTAATATGTTTTATATTTCACATATTACATGGGTTGCTCTCCTTTTTCCTCTTTTTTCAAGCCTGAAGGAATAGCAAATACTCAGATATTTTTCTACTCTGAAAAATACATCTTCCCAGCTCCATGTGACCTTCATAAATGCCTGCATTTCAATTAATAAAATAGTATTAAAACTGGTTTCTTTAATTTCTGCTCTGAATAAGTTTTTACTTCTGTTTGTAGGAGACAGTCTCTGAGAGAGAACACAAATGTACTGGGTCTGGCCTGTTATTAACAGAACTGTTCACAGGGATTCCAGGGTGGAGACAATTCTGTCTCCTGTTACCTCTGTGCATCCCATTGAATGAAGAAAGCATAAAGACAATGGAGTCACTTATGCATCTTCAAACAAATTCAAATTGGAGCTGTTTACCAAAAAAAGATACTGGGATTATTGTGTTTAAGATTCATTAAAGGAGGTTTATATTTGAGCATGGATGGAAAGGACAGCTTTCAAAGAACAAGGCAATATATTTTTATTTACAGCAACATTCTAAACATTAACAGATAATGCACTCAGATATCTAAATCATTGCAAGATGAACACTAAATATTGTCTGCATCATCTTCAATGTGCTTTTTGAAGGGGATTGTCACATATTTTTCAGTACCTACTGTTTTCACTTGAGGGTGCTTTTTCTTTCATCCTTTAATTTGCATATGGGAGTGTAATGGAGCAAATGGGGGGGGGGGGGGCAGGGGGAGAAGCTAAGCAAGCCAGCTATTCAAAGCCTCAAAACAAGGTCTCAAGCAGACACTAAATTCTCAAAGGATTGGCTCTGACATCTTCACTAGCTTCAGTTCAAGATTATTCAGCAATGTTCAGAAAGATGTTCAGAAAACTCACAAGCTGTACCAGTCTGCTAGAATGCTTAGTGGAATGAACAGTGCTGAAGCTGAAGTCTGAGATACCTCAATCAGCTAGTAGACTTTTATTTAGACTACACGACCTTCTTAATAAGCAAGTATCTTTTTGTCAAATGTGTGCTTTACATCCCCTGGCAGTGAGATTCTTTCTGAAATCTCACACCTGCCTGTACACATCACATTCAATACAATTATACATTGAGGCTCTCTTTCTGTGGTGCCAAAGGTGCTTAAAGATTTTACTGCTGGAAGGATTCTATGGCCATTAGGGTTAGTGATCACATCTTTTCTGTGGAAGTTCCACAGGAGTTTCAATCCCATTGTGTCAACATGAAGTTCCAGTCGCTCATGAGAGGTGGGGCTCAGTGCAGTGCAGGTGTTGCCTGACGTGTGGGGGTTATGAACTCTCCTCCCTGAGGAGCAGATGGTCTAAGAAGACATGAAAGCAAAAATGAAAGCATCCCTGCAATCCATCTCCATTAAAATCAAGCACACATTTCTACTTAATGCAATCTTTTCTCTCAAAGCCCCATCTTTCTAGACCCATCTAATGATGGTTGTGACCCACTTTATTGATCCATCTGGGTTTGCTATAGCTACATACAGATAACCTATCTTTTGTTTTCTTCCCTTCAGCTCTTCTCCCACGCACTTAGGATTTCTCAGGCAGAACCAATATGTGCAAGGTCACTTCTTTCCTTCATGACTGGGAATAGCACCGTGTATGTGCTACTTTAACAATCCAATATTTTCAACAAGCTGAGACTTAGACCTTATAATGGCACTCTTTCTCAGTTCTTTCACCATTGCCACTGTGTTTGCAGTTGTCTCATTTATGCTTTACATGCCCTGAAGCGTGGTGCTATTTAAATATAATTTGAGGTTGTGCATGTGTGTAGAACATGTGTATATGAACATATACAGGAGGTGTATATAAATGTAAAGTTATCGACATGTAGGGAGGTGTATTTATAATACAAAAAGTCTCAAACTCAAACCAAAGGTAGCATTTTTTCAATAAATCATTGTGGCTGAATGAGGTTAGGAAAGCAGCCTTTCTTCTTACTACAGCAACAGGACAGCCGTAACTGTGACTGACTGCAACACCTGACACAAATAGTTTTTCTTTTTCCTCCTCCAACTTTCTCTCTATGTGAAGGCCAAGCACCAGAAGAGTCATTTTAACTTGTTGCAGGACACAGTATTTATGAGATATCCAGTGTTTTCATTGAACCAGTCAGCACCAATTTGGTCAGTGGCATTCAATGGTGGCATTACAAATGAGCCAATATCATTCTTATTTAATTGTCTAATGCAAATCTACTTGAGTGCTTTTCTTTTTATTTCCAAGCTGTGGTGCTGCCTTGCAATGCATAGTGTAAACAAGCACAGCCAAGCATGGCACATCCTCAGTGTCACCACACAAGGTACTCAAGAAAGAAATATGCTGTTTGAATTGTCCAGCTGTGTCATAGTATTTGCTTCCTATTTAGGGATATCCTAATCTTCTGAGGAATTTCAGTGCTTATTCGTCTTTCTGATGTGAACAATTACCCAGAGAGGTTATGGAGGCTCTTCCCTTGGGGATATGCAAAAGTCATCTGAACCCAACTCCAGTGTGCTGTAGGGAACCCTTTGTGTGCACAGAGGTTAAACCCTTACAACCTCACCCACTCTGTGATTCCAGGAAATTACTTCCCATTTCAAAGTCCCAAAAAGTAGTTGAGATACAGACACCTTGTTTTCAATTCAGGTATATAGGTAAGTTATTACTTTGGACTCAAGTTTCAAGAAGTTAGGGGTTTTTTTGTTTTGGTTTTTTGTTTGTTGGGGTTTTGTCTGTTTTCTGTAAGACAGTGTATAAGCCAAATTCAGAACCAACCACTTCTGTGTACTGATGAAGAAGGCTAAATTTCCAGCACCTTGAACTTTCTCCAAAGTAGGTAGTGCTCTATAAAGATTTTTCACTGGGAATTGAGGAAAAGATAGGTAGTATTGGACTAACAAATTGGTAATCTTGATTCAGAACTTTGTTTAAACATTATCAAACTAAAAGATGTATTAGGAAGCGAGTTGGAAAAGTATTATCCATAAACTTTGTCTGAAAAAAACCTCTGGTCTTTCATTCTCAAGTAATGTACCTAAATACCATGTTTTTATATCACATAACATGATATTTTTATTGACTAAAAAGGTGTTGTGGGTGGGAAAACATACTGTTTTATTGATTTCCAGCAGCATTTCTCCATAACTAAAATCACAGCATGGCTATTCTTAATTCAGGACAACTAGATTTAAAAATTCCTGCTTGGCAGAATTGACTTTTAAACAATTTGGCTAATTTTTCTTATTGCATCCATCATAGAAATCCCATCATAACTTCAAAAATTCATAGTGTAGTGTCTGAGTAGTTCAGGTTCTTTATTCTTTATGAGAAATTAAATATCCCTCCCACTTACAGATGCCAGGCAATACTCAGGTTACTCATTAATCATGGTCAAGGTACGTGCTTTAGAAAAGAAACACCTAAATGACATGTAGCAGCTTTTGATGCGGTGGAAAACAAATTATATTTGATGTGGCCTTGTATTTTTGAACCTATTCATTTGTAAGCATGATTTGCTGCACATCTCCTGTGAAGACCTATTTCAATACTTAGTGGTTTTCTTGCACAAAATCCATTTAAAAATAATTTTTTCTAAGTCAATAATACTTTAAATTATTTTTTTTTTACTCAGTCACATAATTTTTTAATCTAAGTTGCCCTCTAATCTAATATAAAACTGCAGACACTACCTTGTGTTAGTATCATATACTCATTGAATGGAGGATAAATTTATAGCTTACATCCTCCTTTAGTTGTGTACATGTTCTAATTTTGTGTTTCTATACCTTCAGTTTCTGTGAAAACTCCTGTCATTTTCCTCAGAAGACATTATCATCAAAGCTTTGCTGTTAAATTAGTAACATGTTACTTTAAAGCAAAGGTACATACATTAAAAAGAGGCAGTGTGGAAAGGAATGGAGATCACAAAATGCCAAGTGTGATGGGGTGCAGTGCAATAAAAAATATTTGATGTAATTTATAACAGAAGTAAACTATAAGAGAAGAAAAAAAAATCTACTTTAAATGGTTGCCTATTTATCCTGGAAATGGCAGACAAGACATTTCAAATTCGATAAAACTGGTCCCTAAAATTCCCTGTTGTTTTTTTCCAGAAGGTAAAGAAAATTTATAGAGTTCAAGTGTACATTATATTTCCATTTTATAATGGAGTCTTTTATATGTGGCTGATGCTTAGTGATATGAGCAAAAATGATGTTCTCTAGCCAGTGCTGACTAGACTACAACGAGAACACTGAAAGTCGCAAGTGCTATGAAATATTCATCAGATACTCCAAGACTTGTTTTATTTTTTTCCACATGAAAGTGCTTTCCTTGTTGTGGCTGATCTCTGGAGCTAGCCAAAAGGTATTTGCTAAGTCTAACTTCTCCTTCTCTAACATTATTCATTGAAATGAACAAAATAATTTGCAGTGTGTTAATTGTTAACTCATTATATTTATTAAGATCACAATTTTTGCAGACAGATATATTCTTGCATGTTTATGACATAGTAGATTAGACGCAGATGTCTGATAGAATCATGTTTTATTGTTAATTGATATTAGACAGGAATAGAGTCATTAAATAGATCCAACACCCCATCTTGTTTTAGGTATACCCAACTGTATAATGTATATGTCAAATCTCTGTAAACTGACAGATAAGTTGGCAGATAAAACTGGAAACACTTTGCTTTTCAAAGCTGAAAGACAGACAACAGATTTGTTTGTTCTTTATCTCTTTCTCCAGAACATCAGCTTTTACAATATAGAGGTTGGCTTTATTTGGCAATAGACATGCATAAAATTTTGACCGTCTGAATTAAATGTCTATTGAAAAAGTCTTGCACAATGAAACATTTAAAAGCACAAGCTAATTTCACCAACAATACTGAAGAAAAATTCATTCAAAAGGTTAAATACACACAAAAAATTATTCAGAATTACATACAAATTTGAGTATCTCTATTTTATATAAGAGATTGTATTTTGTTTCAGGAATTATCAAATTTATATTCTTCACAAAATTAGCAATCTGCATATCCTGAAGCTATAGAATATCCAGAGTTGGAAGGGACCCACAAGGATTAGTGATGTTCAACTCCTGGCCCTGCACAGAAGAGCCAAAGAATCTCTCTATATGCCTGTGAACATTGACTGAAAACTTCCTGAAGTCAGACAGACTTGGTGTCAATGATGTTTGCTATAAATTCAGATGTTATCATTTTAAATAAAATATTCCACTTTTCCTAATGTTATTTCAAATATAATCACTTTCTAATATAAAAAATATTAATATTGTGAGTAAAAACATTTCTCTCTCTTTTAGATTTGCTTCCTTTTCTTTTTAGGGTTGTCAGGACATACAGTGAGAATCTGATATTGTGAACATTGTAATGTGCTGAGAACCTAATAAAAGAAAGTAATATGTAAGAAATTACACAATGAAAATATTTAGGGCTTTGTGTGTTTTTAAAGACTTTATGTCTTGCCTGTGCAGAATCTAGTTCTAAGAAGCAAACCAAGGCCAATTTCAAAGAGATTTAGCTGCATGTAAACAAACACTTAATTCTCCCTCCAAAGCCTGCATGAAAAGGACAGGTCTCTGTGTTGAAAATATTGAAAGGAAAATACTTCTTCATGTCATTTTATGAGAATTGTGTATACTTGTAGTTTCCCTCTATTTTTCTCATACTTTATTATTCAGGTCTGGGTATTGCATGGGGCAAGTCTTCCTATTTGTTTACACTGCATTTGTTGATAGTTTGAATTATGACTGCATGCCTTTTGGAGTTCTCTTCTTCCCTGTGTCCACGTAGTTGGATTTTTAGCATCAGTAGGAGTCAACTGAGTAGAAATAACAATGTCTACCAAGTTTTATTTCATTCTGAAACATAGGTACTTGTGAACTGAGAAGCATTTTTTATTAACTTTATGTAAACAACAGAAAATTAAGATAACAGCTTTTTTCAGATTCTGGCTGAGTATGTATTATTGATGTCTCACCAAAAGGATATCACAAGTTATTATTATTTTAAATCATATTCAGACAACCTTTTAGTTGTCAGTGTTATTTTTCCAAGTTGCAGTTTCATAACACATTGCCCCTTCCAGTATCTGGAGTATATGGTACAGATGTCCTGTGCCTATTTCCCAGTTTTCCTACACAGCTTAAATTCACATGACACATGAAGTTCCTCTTTTGTAGTTCAGCTTTCCTAAATAGTTACATGACTGACATGAGTAAACTGCCTTTGCAAAATATTTCTAAGTATAATAATACTTGAGAAATAATGCACAAAGTCAGCACAACTAAATGTAATGTCCATTATTTTAAATTAACTTTTCTTTAGAATTCTGCAGAGATTCCACCCATGATCAAGGCATATTTATTCTGAATGATTCTGCATGTAGATAGGTCTCCTTCATTTTAAGCTATTACACTTCAGTCCTTTTTTTTTTTTTTTTTACTACTTTCTCTTTTTCTATCAATCTTAGCAATTGCTGCCAGACTACAATACTAAGGCAGTATCCTTGCTGCTATCCAATTCTTCCTAAGAATCAGTTTGTGAGACTCAAATTCTCACAAGTAGTTTGGTCAATAAATATCTCATGCAAAATTTTCCCCCATATCTTTTATAAACACAGTCTTTCAATAACGCTTTCTTTGGCTGTTCATTTTCTTTCATCTTTATTTTCTGTGTCCCTTACTGCACTGTTCACAAATTTTGCCCAGTCAGATCTACTCAAACTCTTTCTGTGAAGAGCATCCTCTGAAACCATGTCTTTGATCACAATAATCTCATTTAATACCTCTCTATTGCCCTTAAAGTCAACTATAAGGAGTTTAAATTTGAGATATTTCCACTACTCCCAACCCATTCCTCTCCTATCATCTCAATGTGGACATGTCCAATCCCACCTACACAAAACCACTTGCTTGTAATGAACAACAGTCACTAGGACCAGATGATGTTCACCCAAGAGCTATAAAGGAATTCAAGGATTAAATAGACAGCCTACTAACTGCAACACACCATCTCTCATTTGACGCTCTGCCAGCGTCATAGATGCGGTGAGCAGCATGATAAAAATCTTTTAGAGAAGTCACAAGCAAGATCTTGGGAATTACAAAGCAGAAAGTCTGATATGCATACCAGATAGATCAACAGCAATTAGCCCAAAGAATAATTATAAGCTACTTGACAAAATATGATGCATAATAGAAGAATCAAGATGGCTTCTGTACAGGGAAATAGTATCTCATTAATCTATTGCAATTTCTTAAAAGAGGGACTGAACACAAGGAAAAGATAGATCAATCGCTATTCAAAAGACATTTTAAAAAATCCCTCAGAGATAGCCGATAAAGAAACTAGGAGAATCTTGACTTACAAAAAAAATATTTTCCCATATATACATCAAAATAAGAGATACAAATGAAAAAGTAGAAAGTAGCTTACTAATGGAATCCCACAGAAGTCTGTATTGCTCAGCATATATGCAAGGGATATGGAAAAAACAGAATTGTATTATGATTTCCAGGCTGGAAAGATAAGGACTACTTGTTAAATGAAAGTAATGAAAACCTGAGTAATGGCGTAAAATGGCAAATGAAATTCAATGCGCATAAATGTAAAGTCATGGTTAGAGCAGAAAAAGGCCAAATTTTGTGAAACAGAATGGGAATTAGAGTATTGTATTGAAGACAACTAAAGTCTTGAATTTGCAAAATCTGCCTTCTGTAAATGTTGATGCAATATTTAGCAGCACTGAAAGGACATCTTGAATGCTGAGTCAGTCATTAACAAAACACATGGATAACAAAAGGAAAGCATCATTATGCCTCTCCATAAATCTTTGTTGCACTAGTAATCGAGTGCTGTCCTTAGTTTTAGTTTCCCCATGTTGAGGTAGAACTCTAAAGTGGTACAGAACAGCAACTTAAGTTCACATTAAGTGGTTTTTGTACAAAAACAATTCAGCTGTGGAAGACAACTGCAAAATCTGGAAGGGCCTAATAGGGAATGCCTCCTCCAGTATCAGAATGAGACACAATGATTACCAGTATGTTCAAATATAAATCAAGGAGGTAATAATCAAGTAGCCAAGCTGTTAAAGCAGTGCAAGTGTTCAAATGCTGAACATGTTCAGACGGTAACTAAGGAAGTTCAAGGGGAAAAATAAATCTTTACAGGCATGCCCAGATAGGATGTCTCTTGGAAAATTCTTTCCCAGAATCTGTGAGAGTATTTGTAGGAAGATGACACTGCGCATTTGCTTTGTTCTTATAGTCACTTTTATTAACAGCAAAGACAGGATAGTGGACTCAGTATGGTCATTCCTGCATTAATAAGTGTTCAGAAAAGTCCTTTTTCCGTCATTGTATTCTTTGCCCTAGGGATGACATACCCATGAACATTGATAAGATCATCTCAGGATCTTTCTGTGAATCCATGGTGTTCTGCAAACACTACAAAAGCATTTGGCAGACAAGTAGACAGTTTATGTGTTTACCTTTGCCAGTTAAGATAACCTGCTTCTTCTACTAACTTTTACTAACTCTACTAACCTGCTTCTTTTACTAACTATTAGACTACTTGTCTCTAATCTTATGCTTAGTTTGTAAGCCTTTTTAAGTACCAGCAGTTTTTGATCTATGTTTGGGAAGCACCAAGCCACAAGGGACCCTGGTTTCTGACTAGGCATTCTAAAGGTATAAAAATTTTGGCAATTAATGTGAAAAGAAATATCAGAAATTTATTACTATATGTGTAAAACAGTTTGGATTAGGGCTTGCAGCTGTTTTAGATTAGCAGTTTCAAAACATATAAGATTCACTAAAATGAGAAAGAGAAGAATCTGAGCAGCTTTCTTCATGATAAACACCCATCAGCAAAATACAACTTCCTTAAAAAATTCTATTAGAGAAAAGGCACAGAATCTCTCTTCAATTAGATAGTTTCATGTGTCTTAAGTCTTTGACAGCTTTGGATGCACCAAGTATTACCAGGAAGGGACTTGAATACAAAGAATTAAAAATCAAATTTTCATTATATGTTGTTCTGAACCAAAGATGCCATGGTTGTTTTTATATTCCTTGCTCCATTAAGTCCAAAATCATCTTAATAAAAGTTGAGAATGTAGCTTCAAGAAAACTCCAAGCCATCCACACTGACTTTTACTAAAACAGAGAGACTGCTTTATGTTTCACAACAAAGCTGTAATTGTGTAAAATTCTGAGCTATCATGATTTGGATTCTGTTCATACCCATGTTTTGTTGTGTTTATGTGGCACCCTGAAGGGTACCTAATGGAATAAAATATGCCAAAAAGCCTGGGTCACTTTCAATAAAAATTAGGTTATTAGGGTGAAAGATTGATTTAACAATGACCAAACATTTATTCAGCTTCCAATTACTCATTTCAGAACTTGCTGTATGCACAAGAATAGCAGGGAAAATGCTTCTCTAGATGTTACTTCTTTCAGATTTTATTAAAACTGTAATAGCCTGCTTCTATTATACATTTTCCTGTATATTTCAATCAACATGTCACTTTAGCTGTTGCTCCTGAAGTGCACTTAATATTTTCATTAAAATCAATAAAGCCGGGAAATGACAAGGGTGCAGGTGGATGCAAGCAATTAAACTTCTTCTATATGTATTGTTAACTAGCAGTCAGAGAAAGAAGCTTCATTCAACACCTGTCCCTTTCCTTTTAAATGACAGCTAACAGAAATCCACTTAGCCAGCTTTTGTCTGCTTATTTTGCTGACAGATGATGTGAAGAAGTAGGCAGTTATAGGGCCAGTAATTCAGAATTAATTTTCCCTTCAAAAGATGATGTGGACAACTGAGTGCAGTAATGGTACCTGCTCAGAACTCAGGGGGTAAACAAGATAATTTGAGATGATGGGACAGAAATAAAAGCTCTTTAAAGGTTTGCTCCTCACATGGCTCTCAAAAGCACACTCACCAGCATTTTTTATTTGCCTCAAATCAAAGTCAGAGGAGTTAATCGTTGAAGCATTAGCCTGATGTACTTTTGTGTGTGGTAGGATTGTAAAGGAAGCAAATAAAGAGAGAGATGGAGGGCTGCAACCCACCCTAATATTAAAAATGTGTGATGGTTAAAGATAGGGCCTAAGTCACACAGCAATTTTTTTATCAATTATGTTTTCAGAACGTGCTGCAAATTAAAGGAAGCTGCTGGCTGGACACAGGCTGCGTATTTGTGGTAAGAGGAAGTAATCATATCTTTAATCATCCATCAACAATTTTTTTTATCCTGTCACCTCTGAGGCACTAACCAGAGTGGTCCTTGTTACTGGAACAAAGAGGCAATGTGGAGATCACTGCCTATGGAGGAACCACAGGCCCAGATTCATTCTCAAAGTGTGCACGGGTTTATGTAGAAACAGAAAGCTGCAGTTCTACATCCATGATGCCAGATGTGCTGTTAAGATTACACTCGTGTATGCACAAAGAACAACAGCAGGATCTAAAAGCTTTCCAACAAATTGAATATAAGGAAAGATTTGCCTGGATATTTCCTCTCTTTGTTCTGTAAGTACATTTGAAGCATGAACTTTTCAAGACATCTGCAAAAAAAAAAAACAAAAAAAAACAAAGGAACCTTCTCAGCAATTTTAGTTACCACAGAGGGAGCTAAATTTGAGTCTTTCTTTTTAAAGACCTTCAAAGGTCTCTGTTTTCCTACAGACATACAAATTTGGAACTGGATATATCTATTGGCATCTGGCTCTAGCTTTCTAACACCTGGATGAAGTTCTAGAGAAGGAGAGATGTCAGACCTGGCTGTATTTGGAGTCTGGTGTCTTATAAGCTTTCTTTCATTTCTCTCTGACATTATGTATGCTATTATGTAACCTAATCTAATTATCACTTGGTGACTGTTTCTGTCCTCTCACATTTTACTCTGCACTCTAAAAGCTGCAGCCTACAAATATGTGGAAGTATTTCAGACCTCCATTGTATTTTCTCTAACTGCACTCTGTAAGAGCCCAAGAGAGGGAATGCACTATTTTAAATGTACTCCAGATTCAGCCATGTTCATCTTACATATGAGGGCTTTCTGGGACTCACACTCTTCTACCAATATATTAAAGAGCAGCCCAGGCTCAGGCTCCTCACAAAGCACAGCTGCTTTTTCAGGAAAAACTACCTGTTCCTCAGGTTTTCAACAGTGTGGTGTTGGTGAATCACCAGAGCTAGAAATTTGCAGACCTGGAGGCTGGGTGAAGCTCACGCCCGTTTCTCTCTCTCATCCCTCTCTTTCTGTGCAGTCTGAAGCCTGAGTGTCCCTATATGGGCAGTCAATGGGCATCATCCATAGATCCCTGGAATTGCAGAAGGGCTGAACATCATAAGCCAAGCTGAGCAGTGGCTTTTTGCAGTTGCAATGGTAAGTCCACACACACATTCCTCTTGTGTGTTGGACACCATCTCATGGGCTGTGCTTTGTGACAACATAGCACTCAGAAAGGTATCATTCACCCAACACCATCACCACCACAACTTAACAGAGAGGCTGTACAAACCACTGCCGCCCACCCTCTGAATCAGATCACATCAGACATGAAATATGTGCTGAAGTGTTTCTCTTTTCTTTTTTTTCATGGTGCTCCCTTTGGTTATGTCAGATCTTGACTTAGGACTCAGTCCTTCAAAGACTGCTAGACTGTTTGCTGTAAAACTGTGAAGAGGCTGTCCAGAGAGCTGTACAAGCACATAATTTTAAATGTGTACATATATTTGTGCAGGATCAACACCTTAATTTGCAAATTCCTTTTTGTACAACTAATGTTTTATTTGAGGAAATCTTCAATACATTCTGATATCCAGTAAAATAATAATGTTCTTATAACCAAACTTAGCAGAAAACCTTTTCATGTTTTCTCCAAGAAAAATAGGTATTGCACATTGGTTTCTTGAACTATGTAATGAGAATTAGCTCCAGAGGGTAGCATACTCACTGTATGTGATGGTCTATGTGGTCTCCAGCTATAGTGGTCTGTATAATACATAATCATTCATCATTCAGGTTTATTTCAGATTTACATTGACAAGACTGAGATCTGAATCTGGCTGAGGTGTGTGTATGAGGGTCAGGTGATATGGCATTGCCATAGTAATGACCTATTCTTTTCAAATAGCAGGGTAACTACTTCAGAAAAAATCTGTACCTCCTCATAACAAATTAAATCTGTTCCTTTTATGTTCATCCCCGAGATGCTGATCTTAAAAACAGTCATGCTTATTCTGCAAAATCAACATATTTTATTAAATCTGAACTTCATAGTGTCATAGAATGATCTGGGTTGGAAAGGACCTTAAAGACCATGGAGTTTCCCTGCCACAAATGGTGACACCTGTCATAGGATCAGGTTTCATGGAGCCCAACCAAACCTGGCTTCCTCACAGGGACAGAGTATCCACAGCTTCTCTGGGAAATGTGTCTTTGCCTCACAACTCTCATAGCAAAGAATTTGTTCCTAATATCTAATCTAAACCCACTCTTTTTCAGTATTAAGCCATTGAACCTTGTCCTGTCACTACATGCTCTTGTAAAAAGTCTCCATTTTTCCTGTAGACTTTCCTTCAGAGACTGGAAGGCCACAATTAAGTCACCTCAAAGCCTTCTCTTGTCCAGACTGAATAATCCAAATTCCCTCAGCCTTTCCTCATAGGGGAATTGTTCCATCCCTCTGATCATGTTCATGACCTCCTTTCAAGTCTCTCCATGTCCTTCCTGTGCTGGGACCCCAGAGCTGGGTGCAGGGTTCCAGGTGGGCTCTCAGCAGAGCAGAGGGGCAGAATCCCCTCCCTGGCCCTGCTGCCCACGCTGCTTTGGATGCAGCCCAGGACACGTTTGGCTTTCTGGGCTGGGAGTGCTCATTGCTGGGTCATGTCCAGCCTCTCATCCCCCAGCACCCCCAAGTCCTTCTCCCCAGGGTTGCTCTCCATCTGATCATCCCCCCAGCCTGTGTTGGAACCAGGGGTTGTCCTAATCCATGTGCAGCACCCTGAACTTGGCCGTGTTAAATCCCAAGAGATTCCCATAGATCCACTTCTGGAGCTTGTTCAGATCCCTCTGGATGCCAACTTGTCTTTCAGATGCAGCAACAGCACCACTGAGCTTGGTGTCACCAGCAAACTTGCTGACGGTGCGCTTGATCTCCTATGTCAGTAATGAAGATATTAAGTAACAATGCTCCCAATACAAACCCCTAAGGCACACTACTTGTCCCTGATAACCATCAGGACTCCACTGACCACTACCCTCTAGATGCAGCCATACAGCCATTTTCTTATTCCCCTAACAGTTCACCCATTAAATCCATGCCTTTCCAATTTAGAGAGAAGGAGGTTTTGGGTGACTGTGTCAAAAGCTTCACAGAAGTCCACATAAATTACATATGCAGCCCTTTCCTTGTCCAATGAGGTAGTCAACCCATCACATAAAGCCAAGATGTTGGTCAGCCAGAGCTTGAAAATCTTGGTGAAGCTGTGAGAGCTGTTTCAACCAACTCTCCTCCCTGTGCATTAACACAGCTTCTATGAGGATCTGTTCCAGGGTCTTCTCAGGCACAGAGGGGAGGCTGGCAGCTCACTACCCAGGATCTTCATTTCTACCTCATTTCATGTATAAACATGTGTACAAATTTCCCTTTTTCCAGTCACCTATAACCTCACATGACTGCCATAACTTTGCAAATATCATAGAGATTGGCTTGGAAGCTACATCAGTAAAATTGCTCAGGACTCTAGGATGTATTTCATCAGGTTCCATAGACTTATGTATGTTCAGGTTCCTCAGATGGTCACAAACCTGATATTTACTTACAGTGTGAAGCACTTTCCCCCCACCCATGTCTATCCTCCTGTTCATCCATTCAAGAGCTGCAGGAAGAGAACTTGCCATTGAGGACTGAGGCAAAAAAGGTGGCATTTTTTTACTTCAAAGAAGTACCTCAGCCTTTTCCTTATCCATAGCTACTTGTTATTCAGCAGTGTATACTGTGGTAGGGGGTAGGCCGGGGTGGACCAGTGCAACTCCTTTCACTTTTTTTTCTGGTAAACATATCTGTAGAAACCCTTTTTGTGAATTTCTTGCATCTCTTGCTCAGCTCCAGCTTTGCTTTGGCCTCCCTACACAACTGAACTTCATCTGTATACCCTTCCAAAGTCACATGTCATTTCCACAGTCTGAGCATGTTTCTTTGTGCTTAGTTTGACCAACAGTTTTCTACTCAGCCATGCCAATCTCCTGCGTTCCTTTTATCTTCCTACTGATTGCTAGCTCTCATACTCTGTGGAAGACTTCATTAAAAATTTGCCGGTTCTGAGGGCAGTGACCCAGGGAGTCCTATTGATTATGTCCCTAGAGAGCTGGAATTTTGATTTTGTAAAGCAAAACTTCATACTTCTCTTAACCCAGCTCCCTCAGGGCTGTGAACTCCCCCAAAGCAGGATCATGGCAGCCTGGGCTCCCTCCAAACTTAATGTCCTCATTATGTGTGTTTATGTTGGCAAGCATCAGGTCAGTATTGCATCCCCTCTTTTAGGGCAGTCTATTAACTGGGTCAGGAAGTTATCCTCCAGCAGTCTCCTGGATCTCCTACAACTGTCTGTGCTATTTTCCCAGCAGAGATCAGGGTGGTCCTGGACAGCAGGACAAGACCCAGTGAGCAATGCCTCCTGCAGCTGGAGCCAGCAGGCTTCACCCATGGGCTTGCTTGATGAGGGGGCTGTGATTAACACCACCCACAAGGTGGGTTAACAAAGCTCCCTTTGCTGCCTCAGTCTCTGATTCTTGCCCACGGGGCTTTGACCTGCTCATGGCCCTTCTTCAGAGGCAACTCTTCACACTTGATCCACCTCCTGATGTAGGGGATAAACCCTCCACCCCTCTTTCTGCCCTGTAACTATCAATAGTCACACTAGTTATGGGATTCACCCACCAAGTTTCAGCCATGGCTACAAGGTTTTAGCTTTCTAGCAGTGCAGTGGCTTCCAGCTATCACTTACTGCCCATACTGTGTGCATTGGTGTAAGGGCACCCCAGCCAGTCTGTCGGCTGTGTGGTTTTCCTAGAGGCACACCCCTTAACTCCTTTACGTTATTTCCCTGGTGTTTTCCTGTTGGCTTCTGATACCTCATGAATAATAATCATTATTCTCATAATTAATCTCTTATGACTTCTAGACATATCTGCTAGTTTAAAGCACTCAAGATTTTCCAATTTGAGTTCAGGGCTGGCTTCTTCACAAAACTATTCTTGCAACATAATCTAGTTCACTGCTTAAAAAAAACAACAGCATACTGCGTCCATTTTCATGTTTTGAGTGGTACAACTGTTGTTAGTGACCAGTTTATCCAGCAAATCTTTTCACTTCATATGCATCCCCTGAAGCACTGAGCATTTTCAATAAATTTGACCCACTCCATATTTACCCTAATTCTGTAGCACTGAGTTCCCAACATTCAGAACAGCTGTTCTGAATGTTCTCTGTGAACAGGCAGAGAATGGTACTTTCAGTTGCAGATAAAAAACCTTCATGACATATAACATAGCCAGGACCTATAACAGACATTTAATTCTTATTCTTCTGAAGGTTGTTATGGAAATAAATTTTAATACATTTTTCCAATCCTTTGTTATTTTTAATTGTGGCAGTAGGTTAAGTTACAAAATTTACTCAATTTTAATTTTAATTTGTGGTCTAACTATTCTCTTTTCAGTATTCAGCAGACTGTTATTATTTGTCTTCATAACCATTTATGCTAATGAAAGGTAGTCAGAAAGTGAGGGGCTTTTTGTACTGAAATGTTTGTTCTGTATCTTAGTTCTTTAAATTTGAGGGTAAAAAAATAATCTTTCTTCTAGTCTGAATGATGAAATGTTCTATTCTGAATAAGACACTATCTAATGTGGTTAATGAAAGTGATTAGAGCTAATTCTCAGGAGTCTGACAAATCATATTAAACAAAATTAACTTTATGACTTTCTACTGGCTCTGGTTGCTAAATATAACAGTGGAAATTAAATAGCTATTTTATTTCAAAGTGATATTATATACATAAATAAATAAATAAATAAATAAATAAATATGGATGTTTTTCCTAGTTGCTCTTCTACACAGGTTCTGGCTTACTCATTCTAGATTTACTTTTTTTAGCAGAAAATAGTACCTTACATAGGGAAATGACCACAGACAGCGACTTGGGAGGTTCAAGCTAAGAATCAGGAAAAAAACCATTGCTCTTACAGGGTAGCAGAGCACCAGTAAGAGTCCAGAGAATCTCAGAGGCTCTTCACATTCCGCTAGACAACACCCTGACTGTCCAGGTTTAGTTTTGGTAAGAATTTGACAGGATATTTGGGGCTGAAGACCCTGTAGATGTTTTACAACATCATTTCTGTGATTCTGGAGGAAAAAATGTTATAATAAGGAAAAGCAGACAATTATTTTCTCATTACATTTTACTGATATTTTTCTTTTCATCTTTAAAATACTAATTGGAATGAACTACAATTGGAATTGAAAATAAATATTTAAAAATAGATAAGAGGAATTGCAATGATTACCTATAATTCCCGTTAATGTGTAAGGGATTAAAAACACTTGCCAGCCTGTAGGACTGAGGGCTGTGAGCAAGATAAAAAATAAAAGTTGGCAGAATGTAGCTGGAGCTACAAGAAAACACATTTTTAAAAGGTATAATAAAACATATACAGAGTAGTGTTTCTGGCTTACAGGTAAAACCATTGCTGTTTTTGGTTAAAATAGTGATCTCCAGTGAGCAATAATACTACTCAATGGTCCTTTTCTCAGCCCAGAAGGCAATTACTTCTTCCTCACAGTAAACCTCAACAAAAATAATATGTGCATATATATTCCTATTTATAGATCGGAATTAATTTGAAACAGTACAACTAATCATACAGTTGTGGAAAATGTAGATATAAACAAATTACAGACATAATAGCCAAAATGTATAATATTAGCAGTGATAGCTTTCTTGAAAGAAGAAAATCCCACTACAACTGCTGTTTTCTTCATGCTTAAAAGATCTGGAAAATGCAAAAAAACACCTCAGTTGTCTATCCAGATGCCCTTTCCCTTCCCCTTGTAAAAAATTGCCATATAGTAGCAGTATTGCAAAATTACTTCATCATCCATAACATCTTGAAAAGTTGACAGGAGGTCTTTTTGAAAGTCTTCTCTAATGTTTTAAAGTGGTTTAGCAGCTCTCTTCTCCATCTTTATTTTGCAGCATTCACATTCCTTCTCATCAGTCTGTTTTCTCCTTTACCGAAGAAAGCTGGACTGATCCTATGCGTACCATTTTAGACATAAAAATCTGACCCATCTACTCTATAATCCCAGTCCATGGGTCTGTTTTCCTTGTCAGGATCAAAGTTTCCTTCTTCTTTAAGACCTGAGGAGTTTTAATATGACACATGTCTACAGTTAAGAATTTTTTTCCTTTTTCTGGAAATTTCACAAGAAGATAGATCACAAATTTATGTTTGGGTTGAGAGAGATGCTCAGCAAAAGTGAGATTCCTTATCAATTTGTCAACAAAATTTGATGCATCAAGAAGAGATGGGGGGAAAAAGCAAAAACACACAAGAGATACACAAGAGATAATTTTTCTTCCAAGTGAAATAACTAATTATGAACTTTCTGTTCATAACTAAAAAAATAAAGGCAGTGCTGAACATTCATCAGAACACCTTATGAATACCCAGGCTGCCCAAGTGGGTATTCATATGCTGCCCAAGAAAGAAGCTAGACCTCCAAAACACCCCTCTCAGTCTCTTAAAGATTTGGCAAAGTAGCAGAGATAATAGCTGTTCCAATCAAATCCCACTTGCACTTTAGCCATGACACAACTGTATTTATTGGAGATGGCTTTTTTTAAACCTCTCCAAGAAAATCAAAATCAACAAGAAAAGTTTCTGTATGTGTATTGGTGATAAAACGAAGACCAGGGAAAATATGAGCTCTCTTCAGAAGGAAACAGGATTCCTGGTAACCTGGAATATGGGGAAAGCTGAAGTACGCACAAATGTTAGTCTTCGCTGGCAAGTGATCTAGCTACACTGTCCAAGTTTCAGAAAGCAAAGGCAGTGAGTAGGAGAATGAAGGTCATATTTGAGACCATTGTGAACCTTAACATGCGCAAATTCAGAGTGACATGGTTTACCTGGACCCGTGCAGAGCATTTGACACTGTCCTGCACAAGGTACTTGTTGCTAAGCTGGAAAGAAACAATTTGATGAGGGAACTCAGTGGAAAAGGAGCTGGCTGGGTGCTTATACTCAAGCACTTGAAGTCAATGGCTCAATGTCCAAGTGGAGAGCAGTGGCAAGTGGTGTCCTCAGGGGTTGGTATTGGGAGCAGAGCTATTTAACAGCTTTGCTGGTGACAGGGACCATGGGATGCAGCAAGCATGCTGACAATACCAAACTGTGTGGTGTTGTCAACATGGTGGGAGGGAATGGAAGCCATCCAGAGGGACCATGTTAGGCCTGAGAAGTGGGGTGGTGTGAACCTCATGAAGTTCTACAAGGCCAAAGTTCTGCACCTAGATTGGGCAATCACAAGAAAAATACAGGCTGATAGGAGAACAGATTGAGAGCAGACCTGAGAAAGGCTTGGGGATGCTGGTAGATGAGAATCTTGATGTGACCCATCATTGTGCACTCACAGCCCAGAAAGCCAGTTATGTTCAGGGTTGTTTCCAAAGCCATGTAGCCAGCAGGTTGTTGCTCCACTCTACTCTGCTCTGTTGCACCCCATTTGAAGTACTGCTTCAGTTCCCGGGCCCTCAACATAAGACATGAATCTGGAGGAATGAATCCAGAGCACAGCCAGGAACATGATCAGAGGCCTAGAGCATCTCTTCCATGACGATAAAATGGGACAGTTGGGATTGATCAGCCTGGAGAAGAGAAGGCTCCAGGGAAACCTTATTGCAGCCTTCCAGCACCTAAAGGAAGTGGACAAGAATGCTGGACAGTGTAGTGACAGAACAAGAGGGAATAGCCTTAATTGAAAGAGGGCAGCTTTAGACTGGATGTTAGGAAGAAATTCTTCACACATACGGTTGTGAAGCACTGGAAAGTGGTGCCCCATCCCTGGGACTGTTCAAGGTCAGGCTGGTAGGGACTCTGAATAAGCTGGTGTCCTGTCCATGACAGACAGGTTGGAAGTAGGTACTCTATAGGTTCTCATCCAACATAAATCATTCTATGATTCCATGTCACTATGATTCCTTGAATTTGCTCACACTTTATACTCATCCATTTATAATTCCAGTATTTCAGAATAACAGCCAAGCCATCAAAAGTCACTCTCTTTACATCCATGTAATGTCTACATTGAACATTTCTGATCGTGCTCAAGTTATTTGAGAGATGTTTCTCTCACACAGCAGAACTCACACTTCCTGTGGAAATTCTCCATTTTCCCAGCTCAACTCCTTCCTTGTCCTATAAGAATTTAACGTGACAAGTGGGATACCCATACTGCACTAGCTCCTTTTAGAGTCAATTACACTCTAACCTGCCAAGGCTCACCACTGACCCTGACTGTTCATGACAAAGAGCAGATGATCTCACCACTTTTAATTTCAGGATTGTGAAAACACAAATTTCTTGTTAACACCAAGGTCTCTATCCAAGTGTCTCAGTTTAGAGACAAGTTTAGGAGAAAAAGCTCTGGCATGTCTGTGTCCTCTAGCAAAAAATGGGCTTCAGCCATCCTTTTCCTGCCAATGAGAAAATTAATACCAGTGGGTGAAAACAAAGAAAACCAACTGTTTATTGATAAACAAAGTGCCCACAGCACAGGAAAAAAATTAATAAATGCTAGATATTGAACCATCAGAACCTTACCCCAGTCACACACATACACATCCACACACCCACATCAGAACAAAAAAAACCCAAATGCCAAGGGAAAAAAAAAAAAAACAAACAGCTGGCCGCATGGAAAAGGGGAGCAAAATGGCACCCAGCTTTTGTTTCAGGGAAGGAAAATAAAGTTCACATAGCAGCTCAGGCAAAACAGATGGGAACATGTTGAACCTCTGCTGTTTATCTCCTCCTCACAGCAGATGAAGCTGGTAAATTTTGGTGTCTTTTCTCATGTTGGTTCAGATTTCCCGGAGGTTTGGGCCCAGGCAAAGTGGTTCCCACAGCTCCCCACAGGTCTCAGCTGACCGTTTCCCTGTGATTGTCTGATCTCAGACCAAAACCAAGCTGAGGAATTTAAGAAAGTAACAAAAGTTGACAAAGGATTGCTGCTACAGTCTCTCCAGGCCAGGAAAAGGGGAAGAAAGAAACTTCTTGCAAAAGGCAGTAAAAATCAAGGCAACTAAGCAAGAAAGTAACATCCAGTCCTCCCCGCACTCCAGCACACCTGGGAGTGAGTCTTTGAACAAAACCTGTGCAAGAGACCCTGGGCTCCCACCCCTTCCTCAGATACACATTAAAGATACAGCAGACATTTCTGGGCATAAAGCAGATGATAAGGGAATAGAGTATCATCATAAAATCACCTGAAGACACCAAGAAAAACAGAAAGTCACCAAAATAAGAACTTTTGGGTTTGGTACTAAACTAGCCACGTTCTTCTCCCCACTATGTTGAGCTACAAATAAATATAGCAAGTTTTCCAGCAAAATGACAAAGTTTTCTTAATTCCATTAGACAGTGTGAAATTATGCATTTTAGCCATACAGAATAGTAAACAGAATGGAAAGTGTTTTGGAGCATGCTGCGGATGGGCTAAGTGAATCAATATTCCGTGAGGGAAAGCTTCCAGCAGTATAGATTGTTTGAACTTCTTACCATTATGTCAAATTCACTTTAGCATGAGCATAAAGACACACATGATGAATATTGAGAAAAGAACTATTTCTACTGTTTGCATTTAAAGGCCTAAAGTTGTATAGATTTTTATAATCAACTAAGTCTTTATAACAGTAAAAAGACTTTTATTTAATCCTTAAAGAGTTGATGGACCAAGATTTATTTTTGCCTGTCTAGATCAGTCAGAAGCCCATCAAACTTTATAGACATATTTTTTTCTTTCCTTTATTAGTAGTCATGGGCTTTATTTATAACTTTAATAACACCTCCTCTATGGGAATAATTTTTGTCATGACAAGTGAAGAAATGTGGAAGGACAGTGTCACCTGAAACCAAATAAACATTTCATGCACTGGGAAAAACAAAATCCCACCAAATATCATACCTGGTTGATAGCTTCCCTGACAAAAATAGAGTTTCCTCTTTAAAAATATATTATTCATGTCCATAAATATGTACATAGTGTTTAACAGAGATGGAAATAAGCACCTGCTGCAAGAACTGTATTGCAAGTAAATCTGGAAATAAACATATGTTGATTTTACTTTTGAAGGGCACCTATCACGTTTTCCAATCAACTCTTCTACCAAAACTCAGACCTTATTCTTCACATAACATTCATAACTGGCCTGCATTTGCTCAGAACTGAGAGTACATTGAATAGTATGATTCATATAGGCTTGCTTTTAAAAAGTGGTGATTAGCGCTGATTCACTTTACAGTGGTCATCCAAGACACTGTTTATTACCTAAAGAAATAGGTAGGAAGACAGAAAATATGAGACAGAGAAGCATAAGAGAAAAAATGAGGTTATTGAAACTTACTTCAAAAAGAAACAGACCTTCACTTAAAATTATAGGTTTACATAGTCGTATTTTTTCTAACTTTCCTTAGCCTTTTTTTCTAAGTCTCCTAGCAAGTGCTTATATTTGTCTACATCCCTAAAAGAAGGGAAAGTCATTACTGCCTTGAAGTGTCTTGGTTCTGTCCTGTTAGTATTTCAGCCAAAACATCACAACTGTCTGACGAGCAGAAACATCACTTTCACCAGGTGAAAGGATCTTAGACTTAGGATTTTAGACAGCTAACATGCTGCCTCTTCCACTCCTCCACTCTTGATAATATAACTACTTATTCAAGAAAGATTAATATAATTTTTGTTGAACTTTTCTTATATCCATAAGTTCTTTAGCACTATCAGATACAAAGTTTACGTTGCTGGCCTTCTGTTTATGGTGTTCGAAGTTTCATCAAGGGAGCCAGCTTCTGCAGAATATTATATGTGGTGATATGTATTTTCATTAAGTCTTATTATTAGATAGTTACTGAATGCATTAGTGTGGATCTCAGGGCTGTCACGGAGCCAGCTTCAATAAATGGGTGAAGAAGGAAAGAAATTTTATATTAAGCCAACAGATTTGGAGACGGAGGTATAAAGTGTGTTGCTTCTGGAAGTTCTGTCAGAGGCTGTTTATGGGACAGAGCTGAGGACATGAATGCCAACCACAAAATCAGAAGAGCATTATGCCTAACATATTATAAACATGCTTCAGTGACTGAAATGTTGACATGAGCAACATCTTAGCAAAATAGCAAAGAAACACTAGTTCAGATGGTAATACAATCTCTTACACTCTTTTATTATGAAGCACGTGTCTAGTGCACTCACAAAGACAAGCACAACATATCTTCATGATTGGTATCTTCAGGCCATCTACAAAAGCAGTAAGGGGTTGTCAGTGAATGCTTTTGCTAGACATTTTAAAACCTATTTGAGGATTTTTTAACAGCACTTGTTGAGCACTTATTAAAACTAAGTTTAGGAAAGCCAAGTTTTGAATGCTGAAGGATTAAAATAGACCAGGCTTCTAAAAATTCTGGATGTTTTTGGTTTTTTTCACTCTTGAGAAATTCCATGGAAGCTAATATGTAGATGTTGAATAGAACTGGAAAAAAGAATTTATCATTTTTTATTCTGTGGGTACCAGAGCAGCACCAAAACTCATTAACATTCACATCATTCCCAGCTTCATTATCTCACCCAGATGTTTCCATGACTGCCCCTTTAAAGAATTCCTGTCTAAATTTTATTTACATTTGTTCAACAATATTGATGCTTAATGAATAAATGCAGTATGCTGTCAGTACTGAAGACTAATTACATCTATGTATGAGCCTGAGAACCTGATTGAAAAATCTGCAGTAGCTAGACTGGGTTTAAATAAACACTTTAGTGTAGTGCTTTAATTACACTTTAGTTTGTAATGTAATTTTTGGCTGTTTAAACTATGATTTAGTCTGAGCTAATTACAAATGATTTTCTACTCAGTAATTAATAATAACAAAATTGTAATTAGACAGCTGCTCTGGATCAGGGTGGCAGTTTGTGTTAGCTGACTCATGATAGACTGGCAGATAAGCAAGAGCTGCATTTGGGGACTGGAATTTACTGCACCTTTCTGTGTTTTGTTTTCAGTCAGAAGAGCTATTATGGTTGGGAGTACTTCAAAATACTCCTTGGTTTTGAGGACTGAAGTTAGATATTTACAGTGGGAACTTCCTGGGTTCCTGCTACTTGTGAAGGCAGGTCATTCTACTTGAGGCTGATAGACATGTTGCAGGTTCTTTTCTCTTGCTCAATAGAAAATAAAGCAAACTTCATTTTTTCCTGCATGCCACATGACTGCATCACTACAAAGGACCCTAACTCACAGCAAGAAAACCAGAACATCAGATGCTTTTTATCCACCATCCACGTGAAAGTTACACACACTACAATGAAGCAAATATGAGTTAGGGATGATACTTCCGTATTTCAGCAATTCCATGATAAAAATGTTCCATTCTCCAGAGGTGTTTGGTGGCAAAACACCCTCTTTGATAACAGCATTAATTCAGAACTGCAGACCTGGACAACAGTATCTGTCATGTACTCAAATGTACTCATGTCACTCAAAATAGCACTGCTTTTCTTCAGCTGATTTGTAAGCTTCCTCATCTTTGTCTATATTCAACAGGCCATATAACACAAACAGTGAATCTTCTTCAGATAACTATCCACCCTATAATTATCAGGGATTAATTCTGGAGCATAAACAGATGCATGAAAAAGACAAAGGACATCCTGCTAACTCCCTCCTTCAATTGGGGTTCCAAATTTGTCAATTTCTGGCATTTACTCTGTTTTTTTCTTTTTTTAGTAGGTGTGGTAAATGTTTTGCATTTTGAAAATGCAGCAACATTTCCCCAATTTTCATGAAAAGAAAAATCAAAAGGTCTTAGTAAGTTGTTTTTGGGACATATTTGGTATCATCTTATTCAAAGTAGATTTTAAAGTGTAAATTTGCCCAAAGTCCGAGAAAAATATAAAAACAATTACAATTACTCAGTGGCAGCTCTTCAGAAAGTTATTTCTTCTAGGAGCTGAATTTAGTTTTCTTTTCAAGTTCATTTAAACATTCATGTTTATGCCACCTAATAAAAAATAATAATTGAACACTAAGTCATACACTGCAAAACACCTTTCACATGCTTTAGGATTAGAATCTGTCAGAAGCTGTCATGTTGTCAGCATGTAGATAATGTATAGCTGAAGAAAGACTTTAATAGAATATTTTCTATATATGTTTAAAAACACAATTAATTGTACCACTGGCAGATCTTAATGCATACAACTATCACCTTCTTACTGACAGTAACCTCATGTCTTGGTACATGTGAGCTGCTGGCAAATTTGGTGCATCTCTAACTGAAAAAGCCATTTAAGGGATAAAAAAATCACAGGAACATGCACATCAAAATGTAACTTTAAATCAATCATATAAAAGAACCCTTAATACAACTGACAGTCTATAATTATGTAAGTAGATTGAGCAAAACATACTGTAACTGATGCTTTTCTTAAAATACTTATTTTGAAACACATTGCCTTTTAACAGAGCATAATCATCAGTTTTACAATGTCCATGAACCGTTTACAAAGGAAAAGATGAATGATTTGTCTAAGTCTAAATTCTAAACCCCCAGACTACCCTACACAAGATCATAAAATGGAAAAATATAATACAATGACAACTCTTTGGACAGACACAAAAATGAAGAAACTAGTGCCTGCCTGAACACATTCACTTCTCATGGTCTACAGAAAGACAAATAAATCTGAAAATAGATGTGTTTAATTAAAAATAACCCATGTATCCTTTTTCTGTCCCTTTTGGAGAACTCCCTCTGTTAAAACTGTCCTTGATCATAATATGGTAAGAATCTATGACATATTTTGTATGTTCATATTTCAGACATTCCTGATATGTTTCCCTAAGAACATTTAAACTAAGATTTCTAAAATTAAGTAACAGCTCTTTTTCTGTTTTCCTCTCTTCCCATGTTTTCAGTGAAAATTTATGAAATAAAAAGAAAACCTTTGGGCTTACGTTGGCTTCCTAATGTTTTTTTTAGTAGCAAAAGTGTCCTTAAAATCAATAATGCAGTTACATGCACTTGTAAGTGGATTTTTAAAAAGCCCTATTTTTAAAGGAAACACCATTTTTTGTGGGAAATATAGTCTCAACTATTGCATCTAAGATAGCTGGCATCATGATAATGAAGTATTATTGAAAGGAGGTGTGTCTCATCCTTTAGGCAAATGTAGCACATGCCCTAGACATTTTCAGAGGGCACTAAATTACAAACCCATTCACCTTAGTAAAGATACTTTACTCCTAATTTTGATGTGCTTCACTTGATTTCAACATTAAAGCTTCAATTCTCATATGCTTGTATGATAGAATAGAATGGCATAAGGCAGAAGAAAGAAGATTAAAAATTGTGAATGTTAAATTCCTTCAAAAACTAATTTAAACTATTTCCGTGGCAGGAAAGAATACAGAAACTACAAAAATATAAGCCTTGGGCAAACATGAGTAATTGTGTCACGCAATAGGAAGTATGGCCTGTCACAGTGATATTTTCTGGAAAATCCCTTTGCCCAGGATTCTTCTCCTGGGAAGCTGAGAAGCCTCCGAGAAAAATGAAAACAACAATTATCTGATTTGTTTCTACTGTGTTTTGCTGCTTTGGAATGTGTTTTGGACGCTGTTTACCAACAAGTACATGGTCGATTGGTTTCATGTGAATTGTTTTGACTTAATGACCAACCACGGTCAGGCTGTGTCAGGACTCTAAAAGGAGTCATGAGTTTTCATTATCGTTCTAGATAGCTTTCTGTCTCTATTCTTTCTCTATTCTTTAGTATAGTTTAGTATAGCTTAGTACAGTTTAGTATAGCATTCTTTAATACAATATATATCATAAAATATTAAATTAGCCTTCTAAGAGCATGGAGTCAGATTCCTTCATTTTCCTCACCTTCGACAGGGACCCCAGAAGCTACCACAGTGGTCTAAGGGCTGAGGGAGCTGATCCTTCCCCTCTGTTCAATGCTGGTGTGGTCAGCATTGCTGTGCTGTGCCCACATCTGTACCGTGTACATGCACTGCCAGGGAAACAGGGTCAGAGAGGAGGCCCAGCACAGACACTCACAGCAGCAAAAGCAACCACAGAGCTTGGTCACTGGCAATGTCCCCTCTGCTGGCAGAGGTGGACCTGTGGCAAAGCAGCAAGTGTAGTGGCATGGCACTAGGGCTCTCTGTCACCTCATGCCATCAGGCTCCTGTGCTTCTCTGGAGCCATGCCTGCTGAGCATGAGGAGCTGGCTGGCTGTGCAGCTGCAGCAGCACATTGAGCTTGGCACTTTACCTACTCTTCCATACAATAAACATCCGGATGCTTTCCAGGAGCTGGTTTAATCCCAAAACCAAAGAGCTACCCTTTGCAAGGGATACTTACCCAAGGATTTCTCTGCAGTGCTGGAAATGCAGGGGGAGAATTTCTTGGGGTACAGAATTAGTTTGTTTAACATCAGTTTCACACGCTTGAAAAACTTGTTCATTTGTTGCAATCAGGATAGCAACTTTGGTCAGCTTTCTGCAAGGGAAGACCTTCCCCTGGTGAACTCCCTGCCTCCCACTTCCATGTGCCAGCATGGGGCTGTCAGGCTGCACATGGCCCAAAAGACTTGTGCATAGCCCAGGGATGCAGGCTGTGCTGACAGCACCAGCCCTGATGGGTCCTCCCAGTGGTGCCTCTGCACCCAGGCATCCCTGGTCCTTCTCCAGTCTCACCTGACATAGCCTTTCCTTCTCACTCCTCTGCAAGAGCAGCCCAACTCTGCTAGTCCAAGCTCCCACAGCTGTGCTGGGAAGGCAAGCAGGGTTTGCTCTGCTGTTCTGATCTCACCTACCTATGTGCATGCCTTGGCTGGATCTCTGTCAGTCAAGGGAAGCTCCACTTCCCAAGATTCCCAGGTTTTCTGGGGGCAGCCATGGAGCAGGCTGCCATTCAAACCCAGCACACTTTGGCCTCAGGAGGCAGCCCTGGAGGAATGGGAACTGTGCCTGGGAGCCTGTGTTGACAGAAAACCCTGGACAATATCTTTCTTCTCCAACAGCAGCCGCTGACACACGCTGAGTAAATAATTTTGTCCAGTTATACCATCACCAGGAGTCACACACAGGTACTGGCAGGTCACAGGTCACAGCACAACCCTGAGCAGAAATGTTTCCATCAGTTCAAAGACTCCACCCAAGCCACAGACTCTCAGTGTAGTCTCCCTATTAAACCACTGGCAAGGGAAGTAAGCCAGCAAGCACTGATGTCACGGAGGCAAAGCTGGAAGCAAGGAGGGGCATAGTGTATTTCTTCTTGGAGCACACCCACAAGGCTGCCCAAGGCACAGACAGTTGCTCTGCTCTGGCCCCAGCCCCACCGCTGCTAGAGATGCAGTACAGAGCAAGGCTGTCCCCACATTTTCACCATTTTTGTCTGGACATAAACGTGGTTTCTTTTTCTGGGCATACAGAGAAATTAATTATTTAAATCTTGTCAATAGTCTGTGAGAAAAATCTAGGTTAGTGCTTTATATTTTAAAATTTTGAGGAAAGCCCCTAAATTCCATATGTACTTTTAAAATATTTTGCTAGAATGTTAACACAGCAACTAGCCTTAGATAGTCAACATTTCCAAAACCTGCAAGAAGTCTGGGATAGACATGAGAAAGTAATTTCCCTGTACTGTCTAGGGAATGTAATTTTCCCATGGTAAGGTATTGTGTGGAACACTTAGAACTGTCTTTTGAAGGAAAAACATTTCATACATCTTTTGTTTCAAAACACATGTTTATGAAATGAGAATCAAAAGATTCAGCTATTGTTTACAAGAATAAAAGCAAGTAAAATAACAGACATCTTAAAAAATAAAAATAATTTACACCATAATACGTATTAACTTTTGTTAATAAGTTTTGTTATGTTTTGTTTGGTTTCCTTGCTTAAAAGGAAGAATATATCTATAATTTTCCTTATTTTTTTAGACTTATAATTTTTTTAGACTTGCCTGTATTCCTAAGTTTACAATTAAAACTGCATCTAAATGATAGTAAGTTCAGAGTCTACTAAGACATCAGCTCTGGAAACAATATGTCTTTATGATTCCCATAGAAAACAACAACAATAACATTAAGTCATCATTAAGAATTTGATTCCTTCTTTCATGTCTGTGAGTCTAAATTGGTAATAAATCAATGGAGTGAAGAACCATTAAAACTAGAGCAAATTCAATCAAAACCATATCTTAAATACAACATGGTATTTTAATCCAGTGGCTATTAAAAGTAATTCCATTTCCTTGCTGGTTATTTTAAGTACCTTACAAAACTGCTGGTACTATGTGTACACTATTCAATGCTTCCCAAAGGTTTTGAACATATACCATGCTTTCTTTAGTCACAAATTATATGGAACAAATTAAAAGAGAATCAATCTCTTTGAAGACATTTGTTAAGGACCTAAATTACCCAGATCCTTTAAAGAGAGATTGTACCCTAAGTCATCAAGAATAAGGTGGTTGACCCAGACTATTTGTGACTGGCCACAGAACAGATGTTTTATGAGATAGGAACAAATATCTTAAGCAATCAATACAACAAAGCTGTTTTTCAAAAAAGCTAAAAATGCCATAATTAATTTATGATTCATCATTTAAGCTCCAGTTCATCGTGGATCTTTAACACTTGCATATTTCAAGGACGTATACATCCCACTGAAGTTATAGATGTGTTCAAAACCACAAGGTCAGAATTGTTGTTACTCTGTGCTTAAAAAAGACCTTTGAGCCAGCTCCTCAGAAGCAGTCCCCATTGCTGAATCTTGTCTTCTCTTTCTGTGTTTGCTAGTGTTTAGGGAAACACTGAAACACCTAAACTTCGTAATAAAATTCTCAAATTGTCAAGTAACTTGGAAGACTAACAGTCTTGGAGCAGGGCATCAAAAAAGAGTCTTATTACGGCTCTTTTAGATTGGAAGAAAAACTGCAGTTTTCAAGCAGTCTGGTAACTCAAAATCATTAAGTTTATCATTAAATCTTTTTCTTAGGAAGCTACCTGTGATCCATCCAAATTACCAATACCGCACTTCATATCACAGTGTTGCAAATGTCTAGCACTCATTATTTACAAAGAAAAAGAAGAAGAAGATTTCCTGGAAAGTTATAATTTGCCACTACAAAAATTAAGTCTGAAGTACTGCCTGCTTTATAGAAAAATTAAAGTGGGTGTATATGTCTCCAGAAATGTCTATCAATATCTATGTTTCCAAAGGTGGTACACAAGGAAAGATTAAAAACAAATTGGCCTTCAAGAGAAGAAAGAATTTTGCAAAGCAAATGCTGTTTGTGAGAAATCACTGCAGGCAGACTAATGATTTGCTTTTTTCTAATTACTTTCAGAGTCAATCTGATGTGGTTTGGCTGAGGAAGTACACCCTTTCAGCCATGGTACAGGAAACAGGAACCCACTCTTTACATTCTGACATATTCTCCTTTCTTTTTGAATACAGGCCACATGCTACAATTAAGTGTTGGGGTTTGCACGGCAAAGTTTAAAAAGAGGGGGTGCTTTAGAGATGGCTGCTGTAAGTAGCTATCAGAAGTTTTACCCATATCCAACAGAGCCAATGCCAACCGGCTCTGAGATGGACCCACCAGTGGCCAAGACTCAGCTCATCCATGACAATGGCAGTAACTCTGGGATCATGTATTTGAAAAAGGGGGAAAAAACTGACCACAGCTCCCATTCTCCCTCACATGTGCTGTTGGTGGAGAAGAACTGTAGGATTCAGGAGCTGAAGCTGGGCCCAGGAAGGAGGAAGAGGTAGGAGGGAGGTATTTTAAAATTTGGTTTTGTCATTACCCTGCTCCAAGTTGATTAATAGTAAACTAATTTCCCCAGCTCTGTTTTGCCCATAACAACAATTGCTGAGTGATCTCTCCCTGCCTTTATCTAAGCCCACAAGACTTCCATTATATTTTCTCTCCCAAATCTAGTGGAGGAGAGTAGAGTTAGACACACTTTAGTGGGCAACTCTCGTCGAACTAGGGTCAATTCACCACTACACGTATTGCTATTGATTTTTATTTGTTCCCTACATAGATTGACATGTATTTATACTATTAGGGCTCATGTGCAAAAATACAGGTCCGCTAAGATTTGACTACGTTTTGTAGATTTCTGAAACTTGCCTTCTCATTGGAGTAATACATTCCATCAGGTGGTAGGTATGGCTGTAATTTCTCTGGCATCTTAGACCTCTTTCCGCCTCAATACACCTCTTCCTTTTTTTCTATCCTTAGGGTAACGAATAGCTTTAGGGTAAACGTGGAGCTTTCTGGAGTTTCTGAATCTGCCACAGAAATTCACACATGAATTCTGTTAATATATGTCAGACAAGAGACCAGTTTAAATGACTGAAATGTTCCCACCTGAAGTTAGAAACTGTCTCATACTAAAAAACTTGAATGGGGACAAAAGAGAAAGGTAAAATAGTTGAGTTGAATTTCAAAGAACAGATGCAGGATTATCTTGCTGCAATAATTCTCTGCTACAAGATATTGTCAAGCCTCTGCTGCTGTATACAATCACTCTTACTACCAAGAGGAAGTTCAAACAACTGTCTCTGCCTTTCTTCCTCTAGATTTCAAAGTAAGACTGCTGTTTGTAGGAAAGAACTTCCTGGCTCTTTTCCTGGTGTAGAGAGAAATTTTTCTCTTTTATACTTGATTATGTCCCTAATATTTCAGCAGTATATGAGAGGAATGGATGACTATCACTTCATTTCTAAGTGTTCAGAAAATTATTTAAGTGATACTAGTGTAACAAAAATTTTCCTGTCAGTCAGTGCTCAGGGGCTGGGGAAGAAAAACAAGAAAGTTACAGGTCCAAATGGAAAAACAGGTGAAGTATAGTTCCATGCAGTAAAGTGGAGTTCCATGATATTATTTTGAGTTTCTTCCCTCTCTTCTTAATAACAGAAAATAACAAAAACACATCAATAAACTCCCAACTAAAACTGGCTTATAGCCAATGCATACTTTTCCTGTTAAACCTTGTTACTGCATCAAACCCAGAGTTTATTAAACCACTTGTCTTTCAACAAGTCTACCTCCAATTACACAGTACTCCTTAGGCTGAGAGGAAGACTTCACAAGATCACTTCTGGAAGAGTGAGGAAAACAGCCTAAGATCACTGGGGTGCTAACTGCCAAATTTTCAAATTTATTTTCATATATATGGTTTGTGTCTACTGTAGTACTTTGTTTCAGAGGAGAAATGTTATTCTGAAATAAATCTCTTTATGCAGCTAGTGACTACATATTGTTTAACTTTTGATATATGTGAAAATTTTTCCTTTTGGAAGACATTAGCACTGATCCTGTGATATGGGCACTCATTGAATGCAACCACCTTCCTATAGGGCTTCAGGGCTGTAACTGAGAATTACGCAGCCACAAACATATCTCTGCTATCAAAATTTGGTCCAGCAGACAGGACTAAAGATGATCTGAAGTAAAATCTCCAAACAGCAACAGATGCCAGGGTCTCAGTACAAGCTTCACCAGTCTCCTGATGAGGTAATCACTCAAATGGGAAGAGAGGCCTTTAAACTCAACCACCTGTCCAGGCCAGATTCAGTAATGAATCAAGACTGGGCTTTTCAGAGCTTTACCCTGCTCAAGTAAAGGCTTGAAAACCTCAAAAGACAGACTCCATGGCTTCTCTGAGAAAACGAGTCCAATTTTGATCCTTTCGTATTGTGTCGAAATGCTAATTCATGTGCACATAGCCATAGGAGCAGACAGGCATTAGGACTGTTTGTGACATGAACAAAATTTGTATGTCAGGGCCCTTTTCTCATTACCTTTACTCTCCCCATAAAATAGCAATGCTTACTTCTTTTTGTCGAGGGTACTGGTGTGGGGGTGTAATTGAGCTTGTGTTTAACCTTCTGTAAGTAAGGTGCATTGCAGAGGATTTATGTAATCCACTTTTGCATCTACTTGTGACAGTTAATTTTCTCTCTACACCTTTGAATAATGCCATCAATAATGCCACTACACAAATGGTCATTTTGTTCAGTGGATGTTAAGGTTAGGCAAGTATTTGTCAAGAATGTTGTAAGTTTAGTGTCCTTGCCTCAAACAAAGGACTAGTCAATTTTTTTTTATCAATTTTCTTCAGTCTTTATTCTGAGACATCACTGATACACAAACATTATTTCAGCTGAAACCATAGCATGAAGAATAAAGATGTTTTGCAGCATGCAGCAGTATTTGAGAATGTTGAAGGTCATGTTTATATAAAGAACAAGGTTAATAACTGAGCTTTTTTTTAACAACCACTTTCATTCAGTGTATGAACTAGCCATGTACACCAGCACAAGATATAAGGAGCATCTGTACTTCTCTGCTCTTCTTTCAGTGAGCATCTTAGGAGAAGAATAATGAAATTATCCATCTTGTTAAACACTCATTCACATTTCTTTTTGTGTATGATGGGTTTCCCACAACTGCTATATAAAGTATCAATTGAAACTCACCCTGTCATGGATACTTCTACAAAATATGAATAGTGCTAAATACTTAAAAGTGAATCCATTTCCAGTGAAAGTGTTTTAACCTCCTTTTAGGTCAAGAAATAACAATTTTCCAAGCTCACTATAACATGAAAATTAATCCAGAGAGGCAGGTGTGCACTGCATAATTCATTTAGTCTGTGAAATTTATTAAAAATACTCTTTCTCTGAACTGTACTTGAAGCTTGTATTATAAATTTTAGGTGTGATTTCTTTAACTTGTATTTTAAGTTGTATTCAGAGCTGATTTCTTTCAGATCACCATGAGGACTGCAATTCGCAATCTCTTCCTTTGTCAAGAATATAACAACAGAATGAACAGCAAAACATAACAGGGGATGCTCATACATATAAAGCTTGGATACATTTCTGAAGCAATTTGCAAGTAAAAAACACACATTTTCTTTGTGTATTCACAAGAGTAGAATTCTTAGAAATAGGACATTCTGGCTATCGTCAAGGATTTTTTTGAAATTCTATTCCTAGGTATGTCGCATTCAAGACTCACTACATTGAAGAGTAACAGCACGGCTCACACTGGTTGACCTTATAAACAGCTGGTGGTACAAAGAAGTAATTGACAGTAGTTTGTCAAGTGACTCTAACCATGTTAGCATTAGACTTCATTCCACTCATCAATTAAATATTTTTGCTCTTTCTCTTACATCCTTATCATCCTTATTAATCCTTGAATATATTTTATTTCCTTCATAAAATAGTAATTTGTTTTTCATCCTTAAACTATTTATTCCTAGTGATAAATATCAACATAAGTAATTGAGATCAGGTGTTTGGTATAACACATGGCTCTGTATAATGAAATTTTTTAATTTATTAGATGTCGCCATTTCTTTTTTTTTACTAATGAAATAAATTAGCAACTGCAGCCTCTTGTCTATGGCCATTCATTCTACAGACAGGTGGCTCATTACACAATATACTTTACATATTTTTAGCTCTAGACTTGCACAAACTTCAATTTTATGGGAAAATATTCAAAAGACATAAATAAACCTGTAAAGGTGTATAAGAGTTGGCAAGCTGACTTCCAGTAGCAATTTTTAAATCCCCTCCTGAAATTGTTTGGGGTTTTTTCCTCCAGGTCCTTTTATCCTATTCAGGTTATGCTTATAATAAAAAATGATGTTTAAAAAACCAATTATAGGTAAAGTAATGATATGGTAGACCTATGAATTGTCTTGCTGCAGAGACAAATTTCCTGCTATGGAATTACTTTAGATCTCTTCTTTCACATATATTAAAACAAAAAATGAAACATCAAGACCAACAGGTCAATAGAAATGTAAACACCAATCTTAAATACTTGCAATGCAATTATATCATAGTTGTTTAATTATATCAGAGTTGTTTAATTGCATAAATACTCTATGCAGAACTTGTGCAGATTCTTTGTAGAATGAATCATAGCAGGAGGACCAAAACCTCATCCAACATTTTCCTTTAAGTTTCTGCACTTGTTCACAAGCTCTGTATTGACATCAGTGGACTTTGTTAGGGTGTTTTCTTTCCCTCTGCAAGGTATCTGACATTTGTTCCTTCACCCAAAAACCCACAAAACCTTCTTATCTCAGATAGAATTGCTAATTTGCAGTTCCAATTTTAATACTTAATACATAACACACTTTCTTTATTCCTTATGAATATCCTTGGTCCATGGCATTTTTGTTTATTTTTATGTGATGATATCTCATCCTGTCTACTTCAGACTTGCACGTGTGCTTGTGTTTATCTAAAAAGAAAATAGACCTGGTTCTTTATTTCTAAGAAAATTAGTAGAAGAGTGACTTGTTCTAGGAAATCAGACTGTTATTATTGCAAATTGGATTAAATTCTCCTACAGGTAAGAAAGAGAAAGAATGAGGTTTCATGTATCTTGACTCTCTCTTCAATTTCCTTTGTAAAACATATGTGCTTTGACTTGAGGATACTGGTCTGCCAGTGAAATATCAGTAAAGGCTGAAGATACCCTTTACTGAAAGAAAGTGAAAATACAGCCTCTTACTTAATGAAAAAGTCCCTACTTTTAATGTATATCTATTTGCCTGCTGTTTCTAAGATCCACTGCTGTACACCTGCACATACCTGCAAAGTAGAAAAAAACATATATAAACATATTTTCAAGTCTCAAGCTGAGATTTGTGTTACTTACTCAAAGTTACTGCTGCCTCTAGAACAAATCTGGCACTTCTTAGTGAAAACTTTCTGTAGTCATTTCAGATTATTTCTTGCACAAAGACTACAGTTAATGGATCTTTTTATTATATTCTTCTTGTGATAGCCACTTTTTCATACCTCTACTAAAATTGCTAAATTTTAGCTCACTGATTAATTTCAAAAGCTATAGCATTAAAAGGAATTGTCATTATAGCCTAATGTACTTGAAATACTTCTTCAGCTTTTGAAAAGTTACCCTGACTATCTCCTTTGAAATGAACAATTAATTAAAAACATTGCTATGCACACTTTCAAGTACTATAAACTTGTCTGAAAGAATTTTGGTTCCCTTTTTTCCCTGACTAACATGTTACATTCAATTTCCACCAAATTTCATGACCCACTAAGTAACCAATATGCATAAAAATATAGCAATGGAAGGAAGAAATGTAAACCAAATACAAACCTAATCTTATAAATGTACTACATGATTCCTGTACATGCCACATTGCAAACTGGATGTGAAACACCACTTGGCATTTGGAAATCAGGTCTGCAGTTTGTTTTATAGAGAATGTGCTTGAATCTCAACTTTTAGTACCGCTGGAGAGACAGCAGAGTAAGCAGCAGGGACAATGATCCTATCTGGGTACTTAGGCTACTCCTAAAGAAGAAAATTTATCTATACTATTTAATGGTTGGCACCCCCCTGCAGCCTTACAAACATTCACTTCCCAAGTAACTTTCAGGTGTAGCAACATGAGGCAAGGATTGCTCTGAATGCAAGTGCAGGTGAGCACAGCCTTTTCTCAAAGAAAATGGAAGGAGGTACTCCTCCTGGTGAAAGTATTGCCATTCACTTGTCACTGGGGCCTAAAACAGCACGCCCTGTTTCTTCAGCAGAGGGAGAGAGAGAGATGACAGAGAGAAAGGAAAAAAAACTTGTAGAGGCATATTACCTTTGGAGCAAATATTAAGCAGCTGGATATAATATGGTCTAAGGTTACCTTTGACTATGTTTTAATGAAAATATTTGAAAATCACCTTTATGGAGCTGGTATATACTGAGATATATTTTGAGACTGACTTTGATCTTACCTACTGTACAGTAACTCCAAAGCTATACCTTAATGAACTGACATGAGTGTGAAGTGACTCTCGGTGAAATTTCAATGCATAAGCACTCCAGCACAGAGTTAAAGAATAATCAGTGATGGTATACAAAATTCCATGGAGGATTCTCAGCTTAAGCCAACAAAAGACCTGAGTAGCAACACACCAAGTTGAACTACATTTTTATAGGAACTCTGTTTCTTCATAAAATGTAAATAAATTTTCATCCTACAATATTAGTAACATTTAGGCCTACTAGAATAAAAGTTACATACTTGTTCTGTTTTATCTAATCATATCAAATTTTTGCTGTTTTCAAAATACAGTAACTACACTTTTTCTACACAAAGGCACTTCTTGCAAGAAAAAGGAAAACATATGTATGTATTAAATATGTATGTATTTAAAATATGTATTAAATCTCATCTCCCAGAGATTGGCTGACTTTTTGGTTTTTTTCTGGTGTGTATGGTTTCCAGGTGATGGGCTAGGTAACTCCTCGTTTATCGATTGCAGAAAATGAGCAACTGGCTGTCATTGGAAGTCAGGATGGAAAACAGTTTTATGTGGATTGATGAAATCCCTTCTTAAGTTTAGATTTTTCTACACCAATAGAAAAAAAAAGATACATAATGCCATGAAGAGATAGCAAGAAAAAAGAAAATACACTTCTTTCTACATAGGTTTCTTTCTTTTATTACCAGTTTGTCAAGAAATGACCCATCTAAAACACCTAGTGAATAATAGGAGGTAAAATGAGCCTTAATACATCATATTATTGAGGTAGGGCACAAAAAAAAGATTTTCTCTTTGCTAGGTACACATAGCAGCAAAATTATTATAACTTCTCATCTCAAAACCGTTATGGCCAAACATAACACTTTTCAAAGTAGCTTTTCAGCTATTTATTTCCTGAAGCTCGCTTTGATATCTAAAAGTAGATAGTGTTACTGTAAAGTAGGCCTTCCAAAGAGTCAATATTTAGTATACAAATAAAGTTTTATTCTTTCTTATGCTAGTGATTCAGGATTCTCTCTCTATTTGTTCCTGCATAAAAATAAAATAACCCTACTGGGTCCCCCAATTACACATAGCTGGAATTCTCTTTAAAAAAATCAAGCAACCAAACAGCTTTACAATTACAATCCTATGTTTTATTCTAATTGAACTGAACAGCACTTTTTCAGCTGAGTGAATTTTCAGAATCAACTGATAAACTGAAGCACTGCAAGACTTACAGATTTTACCCATAAAAATCACTAAATTAAGTTTGACAAAGCCTTTAAGTTCCCTCAGTGTGGAATTGTCAGTCTGTTAGCAATGTAGAAGACCACAGCTCATGGTCCATTGGAGTCCCAAATTGTCTTCTGCAGAACAATTAGCTCAAGATCTCTCCAGTGCTTCTGCTATGAAGCCTGTTACTACACCTTAGTATCTCTGGGAATATTGGGAGAAAGAGAATGTGGAAATAAATGCTTAAGGATATTTTAGAGGCTAGGATGGTCTTGGCCACTTTAACTGCTATGAGAGTATTGAAGGTGCAGTTGGAGAATCCTTGTTACTACAAAGTTTGATAGTGGCTTCAATTTGTTGCTGAAGGAAATTCAGAAATTGGCAAAAAAGATTACTAAAGCAAAACCAGCACAAGGACATATTTAGCTGAAGTATATAATCATTGATTGTTACGGGTGTCAAAGATGAGACTGATATCTGATATCTTTGGGGACAGTTGTAAGGTTATATTCTTAACGTGGAAAATCTAAAATCCTGATGTTCCAGTAAGAAAGGATTTTTGTTACCCAGCACTACCCAAAATGATGGCTGGATTGATGTAAGCATTTCACATACCCATCACTAATGGGACTCCTCACCTTCTCACATGAGCAAGCATGGTGTTCTTCTCTAAAGAAGTCCCTACAAACAGCAGTACACTCACTGAAATGCATGGCAAAAATGCAAAAGGAGAAGCTGAAAATAATGTAACCCAAAAAGACAAAAAAGATGCCCTATAGCAAGACTTCACGCAATCAGTGCTCTATAGGGGTAACACTGGAGGCGTCTTACCAAGTTGAGCCTGCTGCCTTGTTTAAGTGGATAATCATGGTGTCATGTGCCAAGTACAGTATCTGTCAATAAGTTAGATACCTGATGCTACTGCCAGATGTACATTAAGCCACTTCAAAGCCTTTATCTATTTCCTGATGGATATGGTATCCTACTGCTACCTGAAAGTCTTTGTAGTAGACAGAGAATTAGACAGAAAAGAAGCTATAAAGCAACAAACACCAACAAAACAAAACTTTTTTTTTAATTCATAGCTTCATTTCTTTCTTTTATTTACATGTAGAGATAGCACTGGTTAAGTCTTGCTGAAGTGATCTGGAGCAATAAAATAGGTGGACCTAAAATAATTGTACCTTTTCAGAGAATTCTTTCTGGCCACCTTTAATAGTGCTCATGATGTAAAGGTTTGAGAGCTACGACACCAAAACAAATACGAAAATCAAATCAAAAGGAAACACACTGGATGTCTAAACTAGCATGATTTTCTAATGTTATATAATTTAATGGAACAAGACATTTTAAGTCCACAATTATTCTTTTAGGCTTACATTTGGTACAAATTTTCAGTCACCACTCTTATTAACACATGCTGCAACAAGTTACACTGGACATCAGAGGACCTTTCTTAGAAATTAGTCATCACACTCACATGGCTGACTTAGGAAGCTATATGTGGAGTTTTCCAGATTAGGTTTTATTCTGGTCTTCACATAAGCTGACAGTCTGATAGATGGTCTTATTTTAACACTGGAGAAAAAAAAAGTATAGATACTTTTGACAGCTACACTAGTCTTTAATAACAATACAGAGGAAACTTCAACTGATAATGACCAAATTGTCTGAAATATAGTGGGTTGTGAGGGCTATTTTCAGTAGTCATGAGCTGGAAGGAGACAAAATTCCACAGAACAGTTACTGAAACTTCCACTCCAGCAGTTCAGGCAATTTCCACACTGAGGGTTCTAAACAGTACAATAAAATTTAAAAAGTCCTACGGTGTACCTGGAGTCTTAAGATTAGGTTATTGAGCTTAAATAATTATCCTTAAAGGTGAATTTCTTGCGTGAAAACCTATTGAAATGTTTGCTTTTCCTGTTGAAGCCTACAGGATTTCTCCTTTGGGTAAGCAGATAAAAATACTGCAGGAAATCAGAATATGAAAGGTTAATAGAAAACCCAAAGTATGAAAATCACAAAAGGTTCATATGGCTTAAATTAGAATGTGTTGCAAGCTTGGGAAGATGTATAGAAACAAGCAAGAGAGAAGACAAATACTGATAGTAATAGGAGACAAAGTTCTGGAAAAGCACAGACTGGACACTCTCCTGTATAACCTGCTCTAGATGATCTTGTCTTAGCAGGGCAGTTAGACTGGATGGTCTCCAGAGGTCCCTTGCAACCCTAACTCTTCTGTGATTCTATGATTCTGGCGGAAAGACTGCATAAAAAGTAAACAAAATACATCAGCTCAGGAAAAAAAAAATATATATAGCCAGTGGCTATAAACATAATGTAATGTGGCCTTAATATAATAGTATGTAGTTTTAGGTAGAAGCACCTAGAAAACCACAACTGTTCGCAGAAGTATAGAATGGTGGGTTGACTGTGGCTGGATATCAGCTGCTCACCAAAGCAGCTCCATTCTTCCGCTCCTCCTTGAGGCAGGGCAGAGAAAATACTACCAAAGGCTTGTGAGTCAAGGAAAGGACAGGGAGAGATCTCTGACCAATTACTGTCACTGGGAAAAGACTTGACTCAGGGAAGTTAGTTTCTTTATTAAAAAAAAACAAATAGTAGGGAAATGGGAAATATAACCATCTTAAAACACTTTGTCCCCATTCCTCCCTTCCTTGTGGACTTGATTTCACTCATTATTTTCTCTACCTCCCACCCTCCAATAGCACAACAGGATGGGAGATAAGGAAATAAGGTAAGGAAATAAGGGTCGTGGTCAGATCAGCAGTGTCTGCTGCTCCTTCTTTTTCTTGCCCTGCTCCAGCATGCAGTTCCTCCCACAGGAGACAGTCCTCCATTAACTCTGCCAGCCTGGGTCCTTCTCCTTCACATGGACTGGAAGTCTTCATTAACTGCTTCAGCATGAGTCCTGTCCATGGAATGCAGTCTTCCCGGAACAGACTGCTCCAGCAGGTCTCAAAGGGGTAACAGGTTCCACCAGCAAACTTGTGCTCCTCTTTCCATAGGTCCACAGGTCCTGTCAGGCTCTTCTCTGTACAAAGTCAGACCCTTCTTCAGGCAGTCACCTGCTTTGACCTGAGGTCCTCCATGGGCTGCAGGTGGGTTTGCGCTCTGCTGTGGATATTCATGGGCTGCAGTGGGACAGCCTGCCTAACACTGATCTTCAGGCCAGGCTGCAGGAGAATCTCTGCTCTGGCTCATGGAGAGGTTTCTCCTACTTCTTCTCCACCAATCTGGGTGTCTGCAGGGCAGTCTCTCTCATACATTCTCCCTCCTCTCCCTGGCTGCTGCTCCACTGCAGGTTTTCTCCACCTACTTAAATGCATTATCCCAGAACGACTACCTTTGTCACTGACGGACTGACTTGGCCAGTGATGGGTGCATCTTGGAGCTGGCTGATATCAGCTCTGTTGGACGTGGGGGAAAGGTCTGGCAGCATCTCACCTGCAGTCCCTTTACTACTTGCCATGCAAACCCAACAGACAAAGCAACAGTATTGGCGTTTTGAAAGATGAGATACTCTGAAAGCAGAGAATAGGAGATAATAATAATAATTATATGTTTATTTCTAAAAGCATTGTTCAGATTTAACTGAAAGATTAAAATAAGACTAAACTAGGTTGTCTGAGTCCAATTACTGTAGTGCTTCATTACACCAGCAAGCTGAAAAAGATACAGGATTATACAGAGACCTTTATCAGCACAAACTGCAACCTGCAATGGTTGTCCCTCAGCCACATTACATTTGTTTTCCAGATTTTCTGATCATTATTAATTCACCTCTCTCCATTAAAGAGGAGTTGTCATAGATAGAATCACAAGATGTTATTATCCAAACCTGAAGGTAAATTCAGTTCCAAAATTAGTAGAAGTACACTGAAACTCCCAGATAATTGATTTTCATAATTAGAAACCTCCTTATGATCCATGACACACACAGGCACTTGCACTGAACTCCAAGATACATATTGCTGGGTTTTTTTAATGTTTCTTACATGAAAAGAATTCATAAGGAGGCAACTAAGCAAGATTATTATGGTGTTTCCTGACATCTCAATATGTCTAAAAATGAAAGCTTCTTTGAGGGGACTTGGTTACCTTCTCAGGGAAATGCCAGGGGAATTTTAATGGCCATTAAGAGTCTCAACTACAATGCAAAAGTTGATCCTAATACAGTGCCGCTTCCCATCATAGCAGAATAGTCTGTTACAGTTACACGCGTATTATATCTATTTTCTACCTCCTTTACAAAATTTAAGTCTGTGATGTTCTCATCAAGGGAAATGATGATGGAGTTACAGAGGTCTGTGATTAAATTTGCTCAGCAGCAATCTGTAAATAACCTGCAGCATACTGTTTCCATTTTTTGTTTCACTCTGTAACCTGCAGTGAGTGTTGACTTCTAAGTACTGTTCAGCAAAAAGGAAAAGCACACAGATGACTGATTGGTCCTTGTATTCTGAAATGAAAAATGATGAGCAGAAAGTCGTCAGAGGAAACCCCAGAAAAGAAACCAATTTCAAACCAGTGTATCTCCCCTACCTATTCACTTGCGTGACTGCTGCAAATAGCCTTTGTGCTGCGCCTTGTCCTCATCATAGGTCAGTGAGGAAAACTGCCATGTGTTTAGGGGAAAGCTGATTGTTGAATGCATTGATATCTGCAGAGTGTGGAGGCCTACCAAAATGACTGTCCATTCATGAGTGACTACAGTCAATAATGCTAGAGCCCTGTGCTTCCTTCATCTATTTTTCAGTTGCCCATAGTTTGAGCTGAGTCTTTCACTGGGCTTTGACAGATATGAAAGAACAGGGCTTCTTTTTGACACCCCTACTGTACCAGCCAGACTTCTCTGTTGACAGGTGGTTCAAAAGCTGTAGTTGTGGGCTGCAGTACAACCTTGACAATAGTGAAATAATCCAGGGACACCACAGATGAAAGCAACTTTTTCAAGGTCTCCAAGTAGGTGTTTCTAGACCACACGGTGTGTTTATTTTCTGAGATCTCATCATTCTTCAAGGCCTGAAGAGCTGCTTCTACTCAATGGAGCCTGGAAGGAGGAAGAATTTGGAGATCTTTCTCACCCGCCTCTGGCAGTTTTTCATTTCTCTGTTCTTTGTGCATTTGTATTCATGGAATTTGTTATTGTTGCTTAACTTCCCAGAGAATTGTTGGACTGAAGCACCTCTCTTCATTTCTCTAACTAGTGCCATTTGACCTACTAGACAATTTAATCCAGCCTCCACTTTTGAATGGATTTTCTCACAAGTGGCAATCTCTAGCAGGGTCACTTTGAGAGGCAGCCGCACTGCATGTTACCTTGCACCATAATGAGGGCAATTTCAAAAGGCATTCAATCAAAAGAAAGGGTGTTTTCTGCAAAAGGCTTGTGTCCTGGGTTTTCACTTGTCCTTATCAGTGGCTGAAACTATTGAAAAATCTCAATCTATGTCTCGTAATAGTCAGTTTTAATTTTTTTCTTAGAACAAGCTTCAGAAAAATGAGAGTACTCTTAGCAGCCACTTTAGAATTCTGCAATTTTAAGGGGACCTCAATTGCCCCTAAGGAAATGGGAGGATTCCTGTTTGCTCAGTAAATCCTGCTCAGAAAATTCCTGCTTCCTCTGACATATAAACAGATAGGAAGGGATGAATGAAGCAGGAAAGCCAGGCAGTGTACTATTCATATTGTCAGTGTACTATTCATATTAGAGTGTTTTTCATGTCACTGGAAGGCTTGCACAGTATATCAGAAATTACAATTACCCCTCTACTGTAACAATAACTTGTCTGTATAACTGCTAATCAACAGTCCTTTGACATTCATGCTATAAGCCTTGTGTCTTTTCACCTCTGCCTTTCTTCCTCTCTTTTTCTCATTTAAAGTTCACGAACAGCTGATTGATGGCTATCAGAACTCACTGCCCTTGGAAAAGGTGCCACAGGGGTGGCTGTAGTGCCTCCCTACTGCATGAAGGGTGACACTGCTTCTGAGGAATGCTACTTGCTGCTGAGCTTCTCTTTGTGGAGAAGCAAACTCCACACAAAGACAGACAATGGCTGGCCCAAAAAGTAAGTATGCAAGCTTTCTGCTGGAGCTGACAAAAAGAGTAACACACTTTATTGAATATTTTTGTCTATGACTCAGCTACACTGAATTTCATGCTAACCAGCAGCAGATAATGTTTTATTATTTCACTTACAAATACAAAATTAATTCAAGTGGGAAGATTTTATTCCATTTAGATGTTCTGTACCAGAATCTTAAAAAAATCAAAGGCACGATTTTTTCACTTACTTTATGCAGCCATTGACAAAGGAAAAAAAAACCCAAAACAAACAAACAAAACAATCTCTAGCTTATATTAAGCAGAGAGTACGCGACTATCTCAGTGAGGTAAACAACAGCTTCTTTGAATTTGACTTTTTATTTCTATCCATATGGTACCCCATGCAGGAAGAATGTCAGAGAATACTTGGTATGTAACATCTTACCTGTAGCTGCTGAGACTCCTTCTTATGCTTTCAAAATGGAAACATATATTTTTAGCATTTTTTTAAACTGAATAAAGGCCAATGGAGCTCCATTTTCCAATCACCATTTTTTTCTGAAGACAAATAGTTACAGAAAGTGGGATGTATTTCCTTGAGAAAGTGGACCAGAAACATCCAGATCTTGACATGTATGAAATTAAGCAGTTTCAAGATTCTTTGTGGTGTTAAGAACGTTAGAAATCTGGGGGAGTTGTGCTTTTTAATAAAAAATAAAATTCTTATAGCATTGATGAAAATAAGAAATTAAGCCATGGTATGTATTTTTGCATCCAGCTAATCCTAATTCACAGAAAATAACAGGATTATAAACCAAATTTGCTGCATATGCTTAGCAATTATGGTAACACTGCTGAGAAAATAAATAATAGTTTAGCTAATTAATAGCTAATAATACTTCTGAAGATGTTCAGTTAAAACTAAGCATGTTATAATTTTTTTAAGGAATTTTAAAAATGAGAAATTAATAAAATGAACTTTCAGATGTGAAAAGCACATTTAATTCCTCAGGCATCCAGGCAGTTTGTCATAAAATTATCTTACTTTCAGAAGCAAAAATATTCATGTTCATATGAGATTTCCTATAGTTGTTTCTACTTGTGTTACTCTGCCTTCTACTTGTTTCATTTATGCAAATGAACACACTTTTCTTATCACTCCATAATAAATGTACTTATAGAACTATTTACATTGGAAAATATTTTTAAGATCATCAAGTCCAACCATTAACCTTATTCTGCCAGGGCCACTACTAAACCATGTTCCTGTGTGCCTCATCTGCACAGTTATTAAATGCCTCCAGGGCTGGGGACTCAATCACTTTCCTGGGAAGTCCGATTCAATGCTTGACATGCCTTTCAGTGAAGAAATTTTTCCTTAACCAATCTAAACTTCTGGTGCAACCAGACACAATTTCCTTTCAGCTTATTTTGTTGAGACTGACCTCCCCTATTCTACAATCTCCTTTCAGATAGTTAAAGTGATAACAAAAATGTCTTCTCCAACCTTTCCTTTTTTCTCAGGCCCTACTGAGAAAACACCTACTTCCCATAAGACTTGTGCTCTAGTCCTTCCACAAGCTTCATTGTCCTTCTCTGGACACACCCCAAAACATAGATACCTTTCTCATAGTGAGTTGCCCAAAACAGAACACAGTAAACAGGTAGACAGAATGACAGTTGCAGATAAAGATGCCCCCACACCCAAAGACTGGAAGAGAATGACACCTAGAGATAGAGGGCACCTGTAGAATGACACCTAGAGATACACTTGATTCCATCTAGCGCTACAGAAGCTGACACATTAATAAAGATTCAGTCCAACAGCTGTCAGCAGTGTCATTGCGTAGGTTGTGATGAGGCAAGGACAAACTTTGGTGCACACCAGAAGAAACATAACTATCCTTTATGTTCTTTCAGACTTAACAGGGAGAAATCAGGTAACTGATGACTTCGACTATTTTTATACAGATGGACTGTTTTCAGAGGTACATAGTGAAAGGACAAGAAGCTATGAACAAATCTGTATCAGGGGAATTTCTGATTAGATACAAGAAAAAAAAAGTCACAGTGAGCATGGTCAAGTGCCAGAACAGGTTGCTCAAATCAGCTGGAATGTCCTGGGGGATACTCCAAATTAGACTGGAAAACTGGAGCCACCTGAACTGTCCTCAGAGTTGGTTTTACTTTAAGCTGGATATCAGATCAGATAACTTTATATATTCAATAATTTTGTGATTGCAAAAGCTAAGCATTCTTGAGTGCCTTGACAACAGGGAAGCACCTGGTACAGCCAAATCGTTGGTGTCCCACTAGGTGTATCCTTTTGTTTCCAGTGTTTCAGAAAAGGGCAAGATGTTTATTAAAGAAGTTCAGGTAACTGGGTATTCAAAGATGGTATATATGCAATCTGAAGAACACCATAGACATAGTGATTAATGTAATGGAGCTTCTGCAGAAACCCACATGTAAAGAACAAAAAATTCCTAACATTTCTTCAGTCATAAATACAAATGCCTGGCCTCAAGAAAAGATAGGGAACCAATGCAAACCATGATAAACAGATCTAAGTATACACACCAAAGAGCTAAGACAGAGGTAGAGACTCTTGATTCCAGAAAGTTTACCAGTGGCATGTTTCCACAGTGCCTAAGCTTTCATCCATCACAATCTTTATAAGGAATGCTAGAAGGAATCTGGAAAGCTAAGCACCAAAGGATTTGAGTCAACCGTCTTTTCAGTCATGCTGACGAGGTGTTGAAATGCTATCTAAATTGTCATGCTGTGCTGTTTCTGCTTCATGGATACACATGGAAGGTCAGCACCCCTACAGTTTCATAGCGAGATCCATCACACACAAGTTCAGATCAGAAGATCTGAATAGATCTGAATGAGTTCAGACCCCATGATCTCGGAATAAAAGGTTTCTATATTAGGCAAAAAAAAAAATTATTTTTCTATTCAGAATTGGCAGTCCTTACAGGAGTCGTAGTTCACCAAGAGTGACAGGGTGACAATTTCCCATTATAGAGAAAGTTCTGCCCATGAACACATGATGCTCTGTGTGGGTAAATGGATAATACAAATGTCCATGTACGGAGATAGGGGATGCCTAGAGGACCAGCATTTTCTGACATAGCTCTCTTTTCTCCTTTGCCTTTGATGTTTTTGGAGGTGACTATTCCATTTTCACCTGCCTAGTAAAATTATAATACCCATGGCAACCACAACTGAAATGGCACATCTCAGAGTTTGCAGGGTTTCATCACCCTGGGAAGCATCCACATGAATAATCAGCATGAATTTAGCTTCAGACCTTGATGTATTATTCAAGTAAAATAGCTTGTCAGTTACTTCCAGTGGATCAGAGGGTCTTTTACAAACTTCTTCCTGCTTTTTAAGAGGTATCATTTACACAGAAATCTTATTCCCCAAGGCCTCATAGCGCTTTTGGACAAAGGGATATTTATATGTGTGTTTAATGTATGCATATATATATGTGTGTGTGTGTGTGTGTACGTGTGTGTGTGTGTGTGTGTGTGTGTGTGTGTGTGTGTGTGTGTGTGTGTGTGTGTATGTGTGTGTGTGTGATTTTTATATGCATATACCTTATATATTGCTATATAGACATTGGGAGCTCAGGAATTAAATGTGCACGTAATAAGATACAATAGCTACTTTGACTCAATGCTCAAGACTGCTAGAATTTGTCTCACTGTCCACCTGTCCTGGTTCCATCTGGGACAGAGTTCTTTTTCTTCCTAGCAGGTGGAACAGCAGTGTGTTTTGGATTTAGTATGAGCATAATGTTTATAGCACTGATATTTTTTTGCTAAGTAGCACTTTCTTTAAGTCAAAGACTTTCTGCTGCCTCATGCCCTGCTAGTAAGTTCCTGTGAGGGAACGTAGCTGAAACAAGTGACCTGAATTTAGCCAAAGGGATATTCCATACCAGGAAAATTCATGTGTGGTATATAAACATGATGAATTGCCTGGGAAGTGGCTGACTGATATTTAGGGACACGCTCTTCATCAGTCACTGGTTTGTGAGCAATTTTATTGTGCATCACTTGCTTCTCTTGGATTCTGTTACATCATGATGAAGATGATGATGATGATGATAATTTTTTTCATCACTTCTGTTTTATTATTATTGTTTATTATTATTATTATTATTATTATTATTATTATTATTATTATTATTATTATTATTATTATTGTTATTATTATTATTATTATTTATTATTATTATTATTATTGATTTCGGTTGGTTTGTTTCAATTATTCAGTTGTTCTTATCTCAACACGAGGCTTACCTTTCTTTTCATATTCTTGTTCCCTTCGCAGGGGTATGCAGGAAATGACCGGCAGCTCCATGGTACTTAATTACCAGTCAGAGTTAAACCATGGCACTACTTCTTTCCCTCTGTGCAGCTGAGTGATAGCAGTCCTATTGCTGTTGGTTTACTTTGTCCAGCTGTGGTGTTTTCAAAGTGTAGCAACATAGCTATTGTCATCTTGGGATTGTAAGGAGTCTTGATATGACACTTTGTTGATAAGAGAGGAGGTCAGTAAGTGTCCAAAGTGGGGTTCTTTTTCTAGTTTGTCTCATTAGGTTTCATGCTCACACTAGAACTACTGCCTTTAGCAAGGAATAAAGCAATAAAAGGGTATCTCTTTTCATGTTTACTCAATATATGTGCTGAACTCCTGGGTAGGAGTTGCTTGCTGCTGTTCAAGATGTTTTCCTGGAACAGCTATCATAGCTACCTGCTATAACAGAGTGTATTCTCATACACTGAGCACATGCAGACTTGGGTACATTTAAATGTGCACTCTTTTACATCTACTGTTACATTACATTTTACATCAACATTACATTCTACTGTTAAATTTTTTTGTCTATAATTATATCTTGTGTATTGAATTAGACATGGTCGTACCAACTAGTCACCTTTATGCAATTCTTTCCTGCCCTTTTGACAGTCCATTGGCAGAGTTTATTTATTCTCTCCTTATCATTGGTGGCAGCCAAAGTAAAAGCTGTTATCAGGGATTATTTGACTTCATTTTCTCAATGGAGGAATAATGTTCTGAGGATATTTTTCCTGCTTAAAACTCCCCTTTGCTGGGGATAGTTTTCCCTCAACAGCGAAGAGATAATACAATAACAGAATAGCAGAAGTAGAAGAAAAATTGTGTCATATCTGACATTTTCAGCAAAAGAAACAGAGTCTGGAAGAGAAAGTAGATGTTTTGCTACTTCCTTCTCTTTTTCAGTCTATTCTTGTGAACTGCAATATCCACAGTCCTGTAACAGAAGGATTTGAAGTCTGGTGGTAGCAAATGTAAGGCCAGATGACCCACTGCTTCTTTTCCACTTTTCCATCTTCACATCCTGAAAAAATAAAGAAATAAGATGGAGTGAAAAGCAGAGTGCTGAGAAAGGCAGCTACATGTCCAGTACTAACCTATTAATTAAGGAAAAAAAAAAAAAAAAAGTGAAGAGGAGCTGTCAACAGCAACAGCAGCGAGTAAGTCAGTAAAATGCTATTGGTTATGTTTTAGGTTGCCTTATATTTAGTGGCTTAAAACTCACTAAAAATCAGATATGTAGAAGGGTTTTTTCATCAAACTTTGCAAATAATTCCAAGCTAGAAACACAAACAGAATATTTGATTTTATGATAGACTCCTTTTAATAATCAAATAACTCCAACCATGGATAGCTCATTCTCAGAGACAATAAAATATTCTTTACCTCAGGACAGTTAATTGAATTAATATTGAAATTTTAACTCATGTAGCTTTTTGTCTATCTTGTAGTCGGAAGAAAGTCAGATACTGTGGATAAGCTGCCCCAAAACTGTCTAGATCATGAAGTTATTTTAGGAGCAAATCATGAAACTTTCAAAAGGTAAGCACAAAATCTTGCAGTAACAAGGGTCATATATGAAATGCATTAAGGAATCATTAAAACAGCTCAACAGCTACCTGGCACTTGAAAATAAGAAGTCAATTATACCGGCTGTGTTTCTATTTTTCTTCTGTGCCCCATCCCGCTAACCCCTCCCCGTGCTCAGAGATAAGTAGTTCTCGGTGCTCAGTGAAAAAAATACTTTGTCCTCTTTTTTTGAGAAGATATGAGACAAATGCATTTTTAGGGAAACACCATTTTACTTTCTTTGGTTTCTTCCTTTTAGAACAGCTGACTAGAAGGAAATTATTTGCAGAAGTATTTTCATCTGGCAGTGGGAGGGAGAGTGCATACCTTCTCCTCTACATTGCTGAGTAGTCATACAGCTTAAACCTCATTTTCAACTTCACCTGAAGCAGTACAGCAAACACAGGTAGAAAAGTCACAGAATACTGTTAGTTAGAGGGATCCACAGCAGTAATCGAGTCCAACACTTAAGTGGACCAAATTATCTTTACAAGTCCCCCACAACATGCTACTCCCTAAACTACAAAGAAATAGATTTGATGAGTGTACTGTTAAGGAATTGGTTGGAGAGACACATCCAGAGGGTAATGGTCAATGGCTCAGCATCCCAAGGGACATCAAGTGATGTCCCTCAGGGGACCATATTGGGACCAGTGTTATTTAATATCTTCACTAATGACAGAGGCGAAAAGATCAAGTCCACCCTTAGCAAATTTGCTGATGACACCTAGTTGAGTGGCACAGTTGCCACACCCAAGGGACAGGATGCCATCCAGAGAGACTTGGACAAGCTCAAGGAATGGGCCCATGGAAGTCTCATGAGGTTTAACAAGACCAAGTGCACAGTGGGGGAAGCCCCCAGTACCAGCAGAGGCTGAGGGATGAACAGGTCA